>NC_056526.1:120505664-120523100 GCF_019175285.1 Sceloporus undulatus
CTAGTTAAATATAAATCTAAACACTCGATTTTTAGTCAACACAGTAATTTCAAAAAAGTTGGGTTGAATTGTGATATGGAAGTAGTAGCACTGGTTAAACATGAACTTTCATTTTATGTAGATGCTAAATTTGCTTCTCCCCATTCAGTGGAGGAGGCACATTTGCTGGGCACTTGGCTAAGATGCTAGTAAAACAGATCATGGTGCCAAGGTGATTTAAATACTGGCCACCCCCTCCTTCTTCCTCTTTGCATCTGGAAGTTGAGAAGAGTGCCACAGAGTGATTCTTTTGAATGGAGAGCTATTCTTCATGTGGACTGGCTGAGCATATTGTGAGTGGGCATGAGGGACCCTGATTGCACTGTGGCCTGTGTCTGTCTATTCAATGGAGAGGGTAAGTATCAGTGGTAGGCTGTTGTAACTGTGGCTGGTGAATGCATTGGATTGTTGCTGCATGCAGAGAGATACTGCTGGTCAGACATCCCTATGAATTTTAGTGCCATGCTTTTTAAAATCTGTGTTGTAGAGAAAAATTATGACTCTAGTTTAATATTTCTGAATTTTTCTGACTCTAATTCTTGAAGACCTGTTAGTGCTGAACTGATGGGTTTTTTCCATATCTTAAGATAAAAAGTAAAGGTTTTTTCCTTTGACATGCTTGTCTAGTCATGTACAACTGTAGGGGGCAGTGCTCATCTCTGTTACCAAGCTGAGGGCGCCAACATTGTCAAAGATGGGTCCGTGGTCATGCGTTCAGTATGACTGCACAGAACGCTTAAGTGCTAGTAAAACACTGCTAAATTGTTTAGGGTGGGTGTGTGTGTGTGTGTGTGTGTGTGTGTGTGTAAGCCTGACCCACTTCCTAAACATCAGGGAATCGTCAGCTCCCCTCCAGTATCCCTGAATCGTTCGGGGAGAGGCAATTTCCTATGAATAGAAAGTGAACATGCTGATGTGGATGCACGCATGTCTCCACACATTGAATAATATGGGGCTTGCTTGAGTGTCCATATTTTTCTCTCTATTTGTAGTGGGAGGGGGGTCCCAGGACCAAATCCGTACAGATAGGAAAGGTCCACTGTACAAAGCATTAATTCCCATTAAAAACACTGAGTAGAATAGAAACACCAGGAATTGCGGTGAGCAGATAGTGTGCACTGCCTCACATTCTTCCTGTTACATAAATTTTGGAATTAATTTTAGGGGAAATTAACATTAAATTTTAAAAAATCATTATTCAAGGTTTGAGTTGCCCACCCACCCCACCCCACCCCCACCCACCCCAATGTTTCCATGTTTCTCTGATAGATAGGGGAGGCTTTGGGAACAAATGAACAAAACTGATTTTTCCCCCTGATTTTTCTAGTCTGGAAGCAACTGCATTGTTAGTTCATTAAAAGTTTATTATTCAAGTGGTCAGAATTTATATTATGTAATTGTCCTAAGTAAACATGTTATTTCATAGCAGAAATCATATTTAGTATGCATATCTGAACATGTTATAGATAATAAAAGGTACAGTATGGTGATTTGAATGTTGAACCAGGACACTGTGAGACCAGAGTTCAAATTCTCATCCAGCTGTGGAAACCCAGTGGGTGACCTAGGGTATGTCACACTGCCTCAGTTTCAGAGAAGGCAATGGCAAACCCCCTCTGAACAAATCTTGCTGATAAACCCCTATGATAAGATCACTATAAGGCAGAGTCAACATAAAAAGCAAAGAACAACCATAAATATTTCTTGGAGTAAAGATATACAACTGAACACTAAAGTCAGAATAATCCAAGCCATTGTGTTCCCCATCACCATGAACAGATGTGAGAGATGGACAGTGAATAAAGCAGATAAGAGGAAAATCAACTGATCTGAGCTGTGGTGCTGAAGAAGAGTGCTGAGGATAGCATGGGCAGCCAAAAAAGACAAACAAATGGGTCCTTGAGCAGGTCAAGTCAGAAATCTCCCTGGAAGCCAAGATGATCAAACTGAGGCTGTCATACTTTGGCCACATCATTCAAAGGCAAGACTCATTAGAAAAAACACTAATACTAAGAAAGATAGTAAAAAGAGAGGAAGACCGCATGCCACATGAATAGACTCAATCAAGAAGGTCACAGGCCTAAAATTACAGGACCTAAGCAGAGCAGTAGAGGACAGGGAGTCTTGGAGATGTTTCATCCATGGGGTCACCATGAATTGGAGACGACTCGAGGGCAGTTAACAACAACATGATTGGATAAAATTTAAAGGCCAATTCTAAGGGGATGAAACCTATTAAATTTTAAATATGTGCAGGGTTTCTTGTGCAAGAGCAATCTTTACCATATAAGAGTTTTTTTAAAAAAAGACTTGTCTACTACTCTGTAGTTGGAGGAGGTCTGGGTTTTTTTGTTTGTTTGTTTGTTTTGTTTTAATGAAAATGTGATCCATAGACATGCCTTTGAAGAAGAAATTTGCAAAATAGCAAAAGAGAATATTCAGGGGTTTTGTACTTGGCACTTTTTAAGCACTTTTTTTGTACTTGGCACTTTTTAAGGGAGAACTATAAATTTATTAGGATTTCTTCCACATCTCCTCCTGCAAAAGTTTCATAGACAATTTGTGTGTATACTTCTTGATAGTGCCCCTAAATAGATAAACTGTTAAAAAAAACCAATGGCTGCATGGGCTAGGATGTCACAATTAATGAATAACACCTTGGGGGGGTGTTCTTTATATGCACGGCTTAAGGAAATGTACCCATTTTTGAAGACAGTGACCCGGCTTAAATCAACATCCCCTTAGCTTAGCCTATCATAAAAACCTTTTGCAGACATATGCCCCAGCAGTGTTGCACACCTCCTATGCAGAATAGCAACATTTCATAATGTATGCCAAGGACTAGGTGCCATTACACAATGCAGAGAGCCAAAATGCAAAGTATAGGATGCACAGTCACATTGGAAAGTATAGGATGCACAACCTCAGTGTGCATTCACAATACAAAGTATAGGACACACAACCACTTGCAAAGACAAGACACAGATGAACATGCTGTTTGAATAACTCCACTTCTGCTATCAGCAGAATATGCCTGTTGCGATCATTCAGATATCCCAACTGTTCCTAAAATTTTTGAAGGTAAGACATACTCTAAAGTCCCTTGGTTTATTTCAGATGAATACTAAATCTGTCTGAATCATCCCAGTACAGCAGTGGTTCCCAACCTGTGGGTCAGGACCCCTTCGGGGGTCAAATGACCCTTTCATGGGGGTCACGTAAGACCACTGGAAAACACCTATTTAATTACAATTATGAAATAGCAATGAAAATAATTTCATGGGTTTGGGTCATCACAACATGAGGAACTGTATCAAAGGGTCGCGGCATTAGGAAGGTTGGGAACCACTGCAGTACATGTAATTCACTGCATTCCAATAGTTCTTTAACACATAATTCTCCTGAATGTGAAGATCAGATATTATACAATTATATACTGTAAAGCTATCCATGGGGTTAGAAAGATTATGATTTCACATAGAGCCCTTAAGTCGATGACATTACCCTTTGCTATTAAGATAAAAATTAATTGTTCATGAAAGTTTTCTCCCATTTGCAAAAAGGAACTCTTAACTGTGCTGTCTGCATTATCAATGCACTCTTTGTCATGCACACTCTATAATACTTACCAACAAATGTTAAAAGGATCACCAGCAAAAGTATAAGAGCACAGATGCATGGAATCAATATTAGCATCAGAAGTCGAAAATATTTGGCAGATGCCAGTTTCTGAGAACAGCCATCCTCCATATTGTCTTCATCTGTTGCAGGGACCTGAAACATAAAAATGCATAGATTAAAATTCCTGACATAAAGTAATAACTATGTCTACGATATAACATAAGAATGAGACTAAATCCAAATATGCTTTGTTAAACAATGTTATTATTGTTGTTATTTTAATATTATATGGGCAATTCAGATTTGTTTGTTTAGTGCCCCAGAATTCATTTTCTAGATGAAAGTGCAATTTATAAATGGCTACAATAAATTAAAATAAATATTATTTATAAAATTAATGTACGGAAATGATATTGTATGGTTAAAATGAGACAAGGAAATACACATTGGAATTGCTTTGAGTCTGCTTCATTTTAACAGAGGAAAAATATTTTAGGTAACCATAAAACAAGCTATATATTGTTTTTAATTTTTAAAAAAACTAGAACAGCTGGCCTAAAATGTTTATTTTTAAAAAAAAAATAGAAGTGTTTAATGCATCTATTGTGTTCCTTTTATATTTAAAAAACCTATATTTGTTCTTGGGGTGTTTTCTACAGCTCTAGGATAAACACAAAATCTTTTATAAAATCATTTCAATAGTAAAGTTATTAATCCCAGACTGTGTGTCTCTCCTGAATGCAACTCATCAGTGAGCAATTACTCAACTTCTTAGCCAAGTAAATCATTGTACATAAAAGTAGGCTTCTATTACACTGACCTCTAGTCACTAGATGAGGGCAGTGATTAGGATAAAAAGATAAAATCTACTCAAACAAGAAAGAAAGAAAGAAAGAAAGAAAGAAAGAAAGAAAGAAAGAAAGGAGTCCATCCCAAACAAATAGAGGTTTCCTTTGAGAGATCAAGTTCCATATCATCTGACTGTCTTGTAACACAACCCAGCAATAGGGGTGTACAGTAATCCACTTAGTTCATCCAATTTAATTTTGCCATGTTCCAGCCACATGCCAACCAAAATCAGTGCCTCCCCCTTTACTCTATCCAATCCCTACTGGCAGGTTGAATGACTCTACTACCTCTTGCACTCCTTTAAATCCAGACAACTCAGAGCATTAAAGTCCAACAACAAAAACATAACTAAATATGGTAGGGTCACTGAGAGCCAACATGGTGTAGTGATTTGAGTGTTGGATTATGACTGAAGAACAGGGTTCAAATCTCTGCTCAGCTATGAAACCCACTGAATGACCACTGAACCAGTCAAATTCTGTCAGCCTCACAAGATGGCAGTGGCAAACGCTCTATGAAGAAACTTGCCAAGAGAACCCTGTGATAGGATCACCTTAGAGTTGCCATAAGTCAGAAATGAGTTGAAGGCACACAATAACAAGAGCAACACAAAGCCTTCAGCTGTGCCAGATCGGGGCTGCAGCAACCACATGCTGCAGCCCTGATCTGGCCTTTTCAGGGTGCAAAAAGGAGCAGCAGCACTGCAGCTTTAAGGCACTCCTTTGCCACTGCATCATGTGGATGCAACACCAGAGGAACACCATGATGCGGAGCAGTGCGCAGCTTCACGCCACCCTGAGGCAAAGTCAGGGTGTGCGTCATGTGGACACCACCCCTCAACTCTGCCCCCAGGCTTGCCTTTATGGCCAGTGTGCACAGCCCCTAAGTTTCAGACAGATTCCCTGCAAAAGCCATATCTAGGATGTGGGTAAGCCCTTTAGTCATCCTGCAGCTGTCTGTGTATGAGCCTCCGAGTCACCTGTCAACTTCTGGCAACTCCATGAATATCATAGGGTTTTCTTAGGCAAGGGATACTGAGAGGTGGTTTTGCTAGTTCCTCCCTATAGCACCTGGTATCTTTTGGCAGTCTCCCATTCAACTAATAGTTGAATGACCCTGCTTAGCTTCCAAGATCAGATGGATTTAGTACTCTGTACAAAAATGCTGCTGAATCCTGCTCTTAGCATTGCATCACATACAACAGTCATTTCATCCAGAGGCAGTTTCAGATATTTTTATAGTCCAAGAGTTATTTCTTGGAGTAAAACTAAGGCTGTATTAACACTGGAGAAATAATCCGGTTTAAGTGCCATGGCCACAACAAACTACAATTCCCAGAATTCCACAGCATTGAGCCAAGGCACTTAAACTGGATTATTTCTCCAGTGTGAATACAGCCTAAAACAGTTTTATTGCAAACTTTGTTTTAAAAAAACACATTGTTTTCCCATATCTTTTTGTGTGTGTTCTATCACCTGGATTTGAATCAAGAGGTGGAACAAATCATGCCAATGCCCACATACAACACAAATGCCTAAAACTCATGTGAATTTTCAAGTCTGAGAAACTTTTCCTGGGGTCCTTTCACTATTATCAAACACAGGAGAGTTGCAAGAAATTCTGGAGAAGTTCCTATCAGGTAAGCTGCTTTGACATGCTGCTGATGGTTTGCCCCCTGGTATGGGATATGGATTTTGAAAAAAACTTGGTATTCTCCACACACAAAAACCTACAAATCGACATGACAGATGAAATGGAGGAGGAGGTGGACACAGCCTTAATTACTGGAAGGTTCATTGATGAATTGCTGAATTGCTGGCATTTTAAAGTGGGGGGGGGGGGCCTGCTGGACTTTGAGATATTTTGAGATTCTGGATAGGAATGGTACATTTCCATGTTTTACAAGGGTGCTTATATATTCTTTTGTTTCCTAACTGTAGAGGATCCACCAGTAGATTGTGTCAAAAATTGTTACCAGTTGCACACCATGTGGCTTTAGCATAATCTAGGGAAATGCAGACCACCACATGGATGTAATGGATACACCCCACTGAGGCGTTGCATAGCTCTCAGTCCCACTATTGACACTGAACAAAACAAATCAGCATCTTCCAAGATGAGCAAAGCCACTTCAAAAATAATCCAGGGTGGGCTGCAATGTCGATGAACTAACTTCAGAAGAAATAACTTCATTTATGCAATAAGGGAGGAAACAATGTTTGATACTATTCAGAACTCAGTTTCTTCATTTTGTCTAGAGCCAAATTAATCTTCTAAAACTAGAATTAAACATATCAAATTAAGCAAAAAAAAGACTATCGCTAAAATTAATCTTGAATAGTACAATAAGAAAATTCATATGGACAGATTCATACATTATAAACCAATAAAAGGACACGAATTATTAATTTTTCAGGCAACTTAATTGCTTCAGTTTGCCTGTCATAATTGAACTAATAAATGAATGATGAGCCATTTTTAAGAGACTGGAAAATTGGAAGCGCTCATTCACAGACAAAACACTGTTATTTTATTGAAAAGTCTAGGGCTTAGTAAACTCCGTTATTCCCTACAACTTCAAATGTTGTTGAATGTTTCATGGTAGGAACCATGAAAACCAAATTGTTGTTATTCTTTGATATTCTTTTATAAACTGAAATATTTACGATAAACATGAATTAATTCTTGAAGATGGCATGCAACATTTAGTTTGGAAAAAAGTCTAAAGAAGTCATGCTAAAAATATAAATACAAACCAACCTTAGACAGACGTTCCTTTGTGTTTCTGTTGCTTGATGAAACATAATGCAAAACTAAGGAGTTTATCACATTGGCTTTGCTCCAGCGATAGCTGTGGGATGTAACTTTAAGGAATGGATCTTATTGCATTCACCCGTCGCCAGGGAGTACATAGCCTGTTTGCAACCCAGGTTCTCCAGGCTTCTCCCGTATCTTTTCAAGAATCTTTTCCCATTCTTGAAAAGATATGGCAGAAGCCCAGGTTGCAAATGGGCAGCATACTCCCCAATGACAGATGAATGCGAAAAGATCCACAGTTATATCCCATATCTATCACGGGAGCAAAGGCGAGCAAGCTCTTAAAAGGTGGATGCAGGTCAACGTCTTCAGGACTTCTAACAAATTCTGTTTCTATATTTCCTTTTTTTGCTGTTTTTCTTTCCTTTTTTACTACTAATGTGCAAGGCCCCCTATCCTCTAGTTCCCTGCTCAGGTCCTGTACGCTCAGGCCTATGACCTTCCTGAGTGAGTCTATCCATCTGGCATGTGGTTTTCCTCTCATTCTACTTCCCTCCACCTCCCTCAGCATCATTATCTTTTCTAATGAGCCCTTGCATTCTCATTGTGTGGCTGAAGTATGACAACTTCATTTTAGTCATCTTGGCTTCCAGGGAGAAGTTCTGGCTTGATCTGTTCTACTTTCTAAAAAGAACTTGCCACTTCAGCTAAATGTTGGTAATGTACTATAAATAATGCTTCATAACGACATATGATACAGATCTACCCGGAAGTAATTCTCCTTGATATGTATAGCTATATATTGTAGATTTGTAATTGCTGTTAATGCAGTGGCTCAAGTGGTTAAGACACTGACCCTGTTGGTTGCAAGATTGGCAGGTTGGCAGTTTGAGGTCCAAGTGCCACATAATGGGGTGAGCTCCCATCATTAATCCCAGTTTCTGCCAACCTAATAGTTTGAAAGCATGCAAATGCAAGTAGATAAATAGGTACCACTCCAGTGGGAAGGTAAACAGCGTTCTGTGCAGTCATGCTGGCCACATGATCACAGAGTAGTCTCTGACAATGCTGGCTTTTTGAGCACTGCCCCCTATGGCCGGACACGACTTGACAACCTTGTTAATTGCTTTTAAATTATATTCCTACAACTTAGAACTTAACTGATAGTCAATGTGGTTAGATTCTACAAGCTCTTACTGCAGCTTTGTTGTTGTTAGCTGCCCTTGAGTAAACTTAAACTCAGGGCAACTCTGTGAATGAGACATCTCCAAGTTTCCCTTTCCTCCACTGCTCTTCTCATTTCCTGGAGCCTTATACCTGTGTCCTCCCTAATTGAGACTAGCTGTCTGATGTGCAATCTATCTCTCCTTCTTCTACCCTCAACCTTTCCCAGCATTATTGTCTTTTCTACTGAGTCATCATGCCTTCTCATTATATGGCCAAAGTATGAGAGCCTTGATTTAATCATCTAGGCTTTCAGGGGTATTTCTGGCCTGATTTGCTCAAGGACCCATTTGTTTGTCTTTCTGGCTGTCCACAGTATCCTCAGCCCTCTGCTCCAACATCACATCTCAAATGAGTTGATTTTCTTTTTTTCTGCTTTTTTCACAGTCCAGCTCTTACATCCATACATAGTGACTGGGAATACTGGCTTGGATGATTCTAACTTTGTTGCTCAGTTGTACGTATATCTTTACTCTTTAGCATCTTCTCTAGCTCATTCATGGCTGCCCTTCCCATTCCTAGTCTTCTTCTTATCTCTTGACTGCAGTCTCCATCCTGGGCAATGTTTGACCCCAGGTACAAGAAATCTTTGACTATTTCAATTTCCTCATTGTCTAATTCAAAGTTATGTAGGTCCTCCCTGGTCATTACTTTTGTTATCTTTATTTTTCAGCAGCAGGGCTGTCTTTGCACTGCAGCTAAAGGACTCATATTACATGGTATGAAAAATATTCACTCTCCATTGTTCAATGGTCAGAAGACCTTACTACTTCAGCCATGCAGAAACGTGTGTTTTACAGATATTAATTTAAGTAAATGTATTTTTGGACATATAGTCCACATCCAGTACAAATATTGTTTGTCTCTTAAGGCACACCTTTCTACCTGTATTACAACACAGGTGAAAATGTGTGCATTACCATCCATTATTTCTCAAGTTATATGTACATTGTTGCATGTTTAACCTGAAACCATAAAATATAAACTGGGTATAATACCCAGGTTAGTAATTGAATCCATTCTTTTTCCCATTCCACAGAAATAAGAGATAAGCATATTTCATAGGAGAAAACCTTACCACTTAATCTAACACAAGCAAAGGCACTGATTTTTTTTAATGGAAATGAATTACTGTAGTCTTCACACGCAATATAAAATAACTGTCAATCAATAAACTGCAAGTTGAGACATAAAAATTCCTGTTTCATACATTTTAATTCCAATAAGCGACTCCTCGTTTATAATTAACACATTATGTTTGTTATTAGAATGTAACTAATACCATACTTCTAAATATATAAGAAACATTTCTTTGTACGGCTGAAAATAGAAAGCTGTACATGACATGCTATTTTCCACATTGTGCTATTGTTATCTTTACATCTGTTGTTCTTAATTCTCTTCATTTCAAATATTTTCATATAATAAAATATGAACAAATATGTAGCCAGTTAATCTTTTATAAACCGTCAGGATGGAATCAGTGTTTTGCAACTGGCAGCCCTGGGAACAAAGTTTTGTTTGGCCTTTAGTTCACATTCGTTTAGCAAAATACTGCGTGAAACCAGTAAAGTAAGGTTGTTACAGTGTCCTGGCTTACCATGTCACCAGGAGACAACTACTGGGACATATCTTTTGGTGTCATATCAGAAGAGAGCTTGTACTATCATTGACTGTCCTCTACACTATGTAGCCACATAAAATTTGTGTGTGTGTTCTTGGGCATGCTTATATTTCATATGTACGCGTGATATATTTCATATGTTGTGGTGATAGTCTCCAGCAACCATCCAATGTGAAATGTGTGTTCTGGAGATGGACTGATCTTTGAAAGATGCTGGAGTGCCATACCGCATATAAAGATCTGAACTCCTTCTGCATTTGCAAAACTGTCTTCTGAAAGCATGGTTTTCATATTATATTTATTATTAATTTAATGAATTCCTATATTACTTTCCATATTTAAAAGTGACATTGTATTCCATTCTTTCTCCAGGGTATGTAAGGTGGCATTTTAATCAAATGCTCCACAGTCCCTTTCCGGTCTTTGGTATGATAGTTTTTTTCTCAGCTTTTGTTTACTCCATACCAGCTATTTGAATAAATTACTTTTATATAATGTAGGTGTGCCATACATTCTGGTTGTCTAGTCAACAGCTTGTTCCAATTATGTATTGTTTGTACTTTAAAATGTACAGTAAACATTCAAAACCAGAGATGCAGTAAGTTAGTTTGCAACAGACCACCCAACAAGCTTCATAGTTACAGAGGGATTCCAACATGGATTTCCATCTCCTAATAATATAGCTGTCACTGCAATTCTGCAACAAGATGTCCTGATATGTATAGGGTTGCCATAATGGAGGACCTCCGAACCAGGACAAATGTAGGACCAGGTTTGAAAATGTAGGACTTTTTTTTTTAATTTCCTGGCTAGGAAATTAAAAAAAATGGGAGGAACCTGGCGTTTGAGAACAGAGGAACAGCAGCATAGATTCATCTCCATTTACATAACTGTATACAGTATACCCTATCCACAGTTGCACAAATATGGATTTAATTTTAGCGAGAGACGTGATCTTGTCTTTGGTTCAAAAACATTAGAATCCATTGGCTTCCCTTCGGTTCCATGATCTATAAAAATACTTGTCACATGTGCCTTTGAAGGTGAAAATGGCCGTAAGTCTTAGCTGTACCTCGTGTCAACAGTTGCCAGTCTTGAGGCTTATACAGTAACACTTGTATTAAGAAACACTGCATCCCCGGATTCCCAGTGCTTGGGCGGCCTGCCCATATAAATTAAATCCTTTCTTGTTGTTGTTGTTGTTGTTGTTGTTTATTATCATATATTCTGAAAGTTTGTTTTTGAATTGTAACACCTCCCTTATCATTAAGGTTCGTGAGTTATGCCATTATGTGTTATGCATATATCACTTCAACATGGCTCAACATATTAATATTATAAACTCAAATGAAGATATATATCTAAATATAGATCCGTTCTTATGATTATGGTTGATTATTTAGACCATCCAGGCCATTCTCTAAACAAAATATTAAATTCCATATAAGAGGAAACAGCAGAGAAAGAGGAGGAAGGAAATACACAAGATTAATTAACAAAGAATATGCTGTCTCAGCTTACGTCTTTTGGCTTAGTTATTGGGGACATCTTGTGATTCAGATACGTGAACCAAACAAACTGGAACACGCTGTGTGAGATCCATTCACAGAGTCACGCTACAAAAAAGGTGTGAAAAACATGATCCCAAATTTAACTATTCTTAAATTGTGAATGATTATAATCAGCTATAGTTCACACATATTATGGACTAGGGTTTTTAGTTTGTAAGGCATTCTGGCAATCTTTAAAGACTCTCATGTGATAAACGCAACCTCCCGTACAGAAATCAATCTGGGCTAAGATAAAGAAATATTTCCACTGGTGCAGCGTAGTCAGCCCTTCCTTATTTACTGTTCTCTGGAGGGTGCAAGTAGTTTCTTCAGTTCTTAAATTAGAACCCATTCACATATGTTTTTCACTCTGAGAATTGGCATTCCTGTGACAAATATGATGATGGATCATGCCAACAAGGGAATACACAGCAGTGATTCAGGAAGGCAAAGCTATTCTTGGTGTGCAGTTCCCTTTTGCGTAGAATCCAGCCAAACATCTGAAGGGGACATCCCATTACATGGATTCATCCTAACCATACTTCAACGTTGAGTTCTACTGCCCATACAAACTGGAATCAATCAGTACTTGAAAGAAACTTTGGTTGATTCACTCAAGAAAATTCCTTTTCTTTTTTTAACCGAAAAACAACAGATGAGAGAGAGAGAAGCCTTATCCTCTTTATGCCAGTTCAAAATATTTACCATTATAGAGAACTGCTGTGTCTAATGCTTTCATTAAACTGACGACCCAAACACATGCAGGAAATGACCATTTTGACAATTGCTTTAACCGCGTGGCTTCAGTGCTCATGAATTCCAGGACACTGTAGCTTATGAGCTTCTGGCAGACTATTATTAACCTGATCTTATTGCAATACAGAGCAAGAATTGTTTAACATTCATTTTACGTCACTTCCATACAATCAAAACAACGTCTAAGTGATGATACCCGAAGCAGCTAATAATCATTGGTTGTTATTTTTACATGTAACCTCTATTTTCAGTGCTTCTTATAGTAACAGGAGGGCAAACTTTCTAACATCTAAACACAATTGCATTAGCCAAGCAAAGGTGTAGACAATTGATAATGCGGCTGGATCCATATCTAACAATTTTTTTATCTTGTTTAGAGTGTTTGATATTTTAACATGTATTTGTTTTATTCATTGTAGTAATTTAATTATGTTTTTTAATGTATTATTTTTGTCATGTTTTTAATTATATTGTTTTTACTTTGTAAGCCACCAGTCTTTGCTGAGATGGGTGGCATATAAAAAATAAATAGAAGAAAGCAGCAAGTAGAAGTAGTCATACCGTTGGCAAACTCGTAGATCAACAGGATGCTGGTATAACTAACTTCATGTCTTGCTTAACTACGGTTAGATCTGGTCCAACTGCATGCACGATCTGATGTTAGGCAGTGGGTGATTTTGAGCTTTTTCATTCTTTATGTGCTTGCAAAAAGTTAATATATATTGGGCGGAGGGAGAGGTCCACTTAAATACGAACAAGTTATAGGTCTTATTGTTATGATTACATTAATGGTATAAACAGAGATGGAATCTGGAACAGATTATGATATTAATGGCTAAAAATCAGAACTATTTGTCCTCTAAACTCAACAGTGGAAGCAGGACTGAAAGATCTTACTCGGACGTGAGGCAGGCAACGAGACCAACTATTCACGTCTTCCAATACATCACAGATGTTTTTGCTCTTGGTATTCTTGGGAGTGAAAAACAGGAAATGTTTGGGTCACCATCTAAATGCCACCGATGGAAGAAGGGACTTTCTGTGAGTTCTGCTTAGCACAGGTAAGATCCTATCTCATGTGTTACTTGTGGCAATTATCACAGCTTGCAATTGCACTTGTGGCCACTATGCATCCTTGCTTGCCACCCCGTAGAGCTCTTTTGGTTAAATAAACTTTTTGGCAGGAATCCATTCGACCGTCATCAGCTTGTTGTGATCGATTTGTTTTATTACTTTGTGCTAAAAATCATAAAATTTACCATGAAAGAGATGCTGTTAATTATGGCCAGGGTTGAAAGACGGAGGCAGCTAGAAAGACACGTACTTGAGCATCTGAGACTCACCACTTGTTATGATCTATTGTATAACACGAAAGGGGACAGTTAAAAACCTGGGACATCCAAAATGTAGTTAAGTAAATACTTATTTATGGCAGGATCGTCTTTTACAAAAACAGTGCACATCTGAGAAAGACCTATAGCCTTAGCCTATGAATCCATGGCAATTTACTAGGCCTGCCTTTCTTTCTAATCTCCCCTTGAGACACGAAAAGAAAGCCTCTCAGTTCTAGTTGGTTTTGAGAATGGTATATTCCTCAAAACCCCTAATTCTCATCCAGTTTTGGTCTGGTTCAAAATGGAAAAAGCCTTCATAATCTGGCTCCTATACTGGTGCAGTGGATGGCAGAAGGACGTGTGATGATTCGTGTTGCGGCCTTTCATGTAAATTGACCATAGTTATCTTTCTTGCCCGCCTGCCAAACTGGCGTTTTGTTTAAGGGACAGTGTACTACAAACTCTGGTGCTTTCTGGATAGTCTTCCAAATGGTAGTTCCTGTTTGCGTTCTTTCCAGCTCTGGAGAGTATCTACACTGTTTCCAGAAATAAGGCGTTTGACAACACTTAAGTAGTGGTCGCTCCATCCTATGCAATTCTGGATTTGTAGTGTAGTGATATAAGGTCTTCTCTCAGAGTGTGTTGCCTCATTATACGAGCTACTCCTTAAGAAATCATTCTAGGTCAGCTATTCTTATTATTCTTATATAACTTATTTATCAAGCGCGTAAATTACACAGCGTGTACAACAATCTTTTTAATGAAACGGTTCCCTGCCTAGGGCTACAATCTAAAAAAAAGGATTCTTTTTAAAATCTAAAACAATCTAAAAAAAGATAAAGGAATAATTTACCTGGCTGCAGTGTATAATTATCTCTTCTATTTACTGTCCCTGGCGGTGATGAAAGTAGTCTACTTAGTTCCTCCAAATTATAATCATTCACATATGTTTTTTTCCAATGGGAAGAAAAAAGGTGGAATATAAATAACTTCATATATTATTCTCATTTCTGGAATAATGGATTCCTGGCTCTGCCGCACAGCCATAGTAGTTAAAGTGTGTCGGACTTTATTATTTTACACTGTATAACTATCCGACTCTTGCTTGAGAGCACTTGGGTTTTATGTGTTCCCCCCTGCTGTCTATATGCAGCCTTTTGGGGAAAGACATTGTAAATTAGGGCTGGTAATATCATTGTACTGATGAAATACACTCTGTGCTCCTTTTAAACTACAAATACAGGTTAGGTTTTCAAAACTTTGATCAAGCCATGCTATCCATGGGGTTTGGTTCAGAGACCCCCATGGATACCAAATCGGGGATGTTCAAGCCCATAAATACAGCAGCATGTAAAATGCGATGCTCTACACAAAGTGGACAAATCAAATTTGCTTTTTGAAATTCTATATATTTGAATATATTTTCAAGCCTGGAGCTTGACTGTGGATAAAAAAATCTGTGGAGCAGAGAGGACTGTACTGGGATATAGAGGTTGCTTTTGTAAAAGTTGGTGTGGTGTATGTGTAGAATTGTTGGGTTTTGTTCTGCTGTTGTTGTTTGTTTTAACTTTTATTTGTTTCAGTTTCACAAAGAATCCTTTATAAAACAAAATTGGGGGTGGATTTTGTTTTAATAGGAATGGTAAAGCAGAATTTTCCAGGGTGGCTTTGATGTCTAACTGCGTGTAAGAGGAAGAAAATCTAACAGGTGAAGCTTTTCCCAGTGTGAGGAGACTTCCGTGTGGAATGTCGCCTTGCAGCTGCTGTTGGAGCAGGAAAAGCCCATCCCAGGTATAAATTAAAATCAATAAAAAATCAAACCCCACAAACACACTGCAGAAATAATCCAGTTGAGACCCGCTTCAATCGCCCTGGCTCCATATCGTGGAATGTGGGACCCTGTAGTTTTGGGGTAATTGAGCTTTCTCGATGTGAAAAATAATAAGAATGTTATTTACAAACAAAACATGACAAAACTATTACAAGCTTTAAAAAACGACAACACATAAAAATAAGTCAAAGGACATAAAACCCTCCCACTTTGGTTATTCCACTGAAAAAAGCAGAAATTAAACCACAAATCAAAATAATGCCCTTGGAAATTATAAGCAAAAAGTGTGAGATCTGTGCCATAAACAAACTGCAATGTTGTTGTTGTGTTATATTCTTTTATCCCCTCTTTTCCCAAAACTGGAATCACAGAGGTTTATTCACAATATTAAAAAAATACCAATTAAAAAATAGAAAAGCGGTGCATTAAAAAGGAATTAAATTCAGTTACAACTGTTAAAATAGTTTACGCTATTAAACAGATAGACAATACATTTTTAAAAAGATAAATCTGTATAAAACACACTTTAAACAACATCCAAGTCCCAGGATTCCCTGCCAGAGCAGTTAAAGTGGTCTCAAAACTGGTTTATCTGCAGTGTGTGTTTAGGGACCACCAAAGACAGCTACTGACCTTTCTGTGGCAGTGGTTCCCATATTTGTGCCCTGTAAGAGATGTTCTGGACTTCAGCTCCCAGAGCCTCAGCCATGTTGGCCAACAGCCTGGGATTCTGGGAGCTGGAGTCCAGAATTCCTTAAAGAGCGAGTATGAGGAAATCTTGTAGCGCACCTTTGAGACTCACTGAAGAAAGGAAATTGGCAGCATGAGCTTTCCTAGACTAAACTCTACTTCTCAGATGCATTGGTGGAGTGGCACGACACCAGACACCTTTATATTTATATATTATTTATTAGAGTATTTATCCCACGCCCTTCGCCCTAAAGGCTTATCAGAGCAGCTTACCAATTATTATTTTTAATTAGACGGTTCCCTTTGATTATAGTGGAAGCCATGCCCAGGGAAGACCGCTACCACACACACACACACACACACACACACCTGCGTTATAGTGGAAGCCAGGCACAGCTTAGATAGATCGGTAGGTAGGTATGGTAAGGTAGGTAGGTAGATAAGATAGATAGATAGATGCTATGGTTATTGGAAGCCAGCAATGACACACGCGCACCGGCACACAAGTCCTTGGTATAGTTGGAAGGCCAGCACAGAGATCGATAGTAGATAGTGCTTATTGGTCGTGGAAGCCGGCCCTGACAACACACACATATGCCATTGGTCTAATGGAAAGCCAGGCACAGGATAGATAGATAGATAAGGATAGATTGATAGATAGTAGATAGATAGAATAGATAGATAGCTAGATGCTAGGGTAGTGCGAAGCCCAGGCAATGACACACACACCACATATGCCATTGGTATCTGGAAGCCAGGCACAGAGATAGATATATATAAGATACGATAGACTATGATAGCTAGCTCGATATATAGATGCTATTGGTAGTGGCAGCAGGCACTGACACCCACACACACTTGCCATTGGTATAGTGGAAGCCAGGCACAGACATAGATAGATAGCTAGATAGATAGATAGATGCTATTGGTAGTGGAAGCCAGGCACTGACACAACACCCACTCACGCCACACACGCATGTCATTAGTATAGTGGACGCCAGGCACAGCGATAGATAGCTGCTTAGATAGATAGATAGATTAGATAGATCGCTATTGGTTATGGAAGCCAGGCACTGACCACACACACACAATTGGCATTGTTAAGTGGAAGCATGGCACGACATAGATAGATAGATAGATAGATCGATAGGATAGATAGAT
>NC_056526.1:120526598-120662647 GCF_019175285.1 Sceloporus undulatus
ATAGATAGATAGATGCTATTGGTAGTGGAAGCCAGGCACTGACACACACAAACATATATATGCCACTGGTATAGTGGAAGCCAGGCACAGACATATATATGTGTATGTATATGCCATTGGTATGTGAGGAGGATATTAATTCAAATTACAAATCCTTTTGTGTATGGAAATGAAGCTGCAGGCCTTTAAAGAGCACAGTAGTTTGGGGATCACTGCCTGAAGAAAGCGAAAATGGTCTTTTTTGGAGGGAGACCAGCCTGGCCTTTTGACACTTTCTTCTGTGAAGAAGGGAAACCTCACTGAGGATAACAACCTTTATACACATGTCCCATTATTATTATTATTATTATTATTATTATTATTATTATTATTCCTCTCAAATGTCAGCAGCCTGTGTGAGGGAAATAATGGCAACTCTGTGCTAGGCCTGGCTGCTTCAGGCGAGGGCTGTGTGACTGATGTATGAGGAGGCCTCAGGCGGCCTGAAAATGTCCCTCTCTCCTCCTCAGGGAGGGAAGGCAGGCCAATGGCGCCGAGCTCTATTTTTGCGAAGGCATTTCCCTCCGCCTCAGACTTTCCATTGCAAAAGGGAAACCATGAAACCTGGAATCTGACCTAGCCGCTTATTTATAGAAAGGGTGGTTGCCCCTGCTGCGGCTGCTGTAGGTTTCCCTCGGTCGGAGCTAGAGAGGGAAAAAGGACACCTTCCTCCATAACAAACAACCCAAAGCATTTGGAGACTCGGTTGACACATCTCTGAGGGAATCCCCTGCCATGGCCTGCTCCCTTTTCCCCCTTTGAGCAGCCATTCCTCAGCCATGGCCTCCTTTTCCCTCAGCCCTCCCGCTCTTTTCGCTAAGGAGAAAGATAAAACATTGGTTGCATTCACACTGGAGAAATAACCCGGTTTGGCACCGATTTAAGTGTGTCTGGCTCAAGGATAGGGAATTCTGGGAGTTGGAGTTTGTTGTGGGGCCAGAATTCCATTGCCTTGAGCCAGAAAAAGAGTTAAAGCGGTCCCAAACCAGGTTATTTCTCAAGTGTGGATGCAGCCATTTTATCGCCTCATCAGGAAATGGCTGTAGACAGTGCCCTGAGCCGTGTTTATGCCCAATTTCCATATTATTTACCTCAAATGTGTAAAGAAGGGGGGGGTAATTTAGTCTTTTGAGGGCTGAGGATAACTTTACACATTTTGCATGGGTTTAGCTTGAGGAAGAAGGAAACAAAATGGTGTTTCTTATTGGCCATTTTGTTAAAAACTTCATCCTATCCCTGGCTGCTAAGATAAGAAATGTGATAAGCCTGCCATGTTTCAGACTAGTGTTCTCTTTACAATAAATTGACAATAAGAGAAGACCTGGGCAGAAGGGTTACACTTTTGTTTCACAGTGATTTGCATCAGTATCGTGTACCTAAAAATCTTTAACCTTGGGGCTTTAACTTTGGGATTGTCAGACTACACTCACAATTCCCAGGATCCCCTAGCAGTGAGGTCTAAATTTGCACTGAGAAATAATAAAAAAGATTTCAAAGGTGCAAAATTCCCAGAATTCCATAGCATTGAGCCAATGCAGTTAAAGCGGTCTCAAACTGGATTATTTCTGCAATGTGTTTTGGACCTTTGAAATCTTTTATTAGTAGTCTCTGTCAGGAAAATATTGCAACTTAAAGACTGATCGACGTTAATAGCAGGAACCCAGGGAAGTTTGCCATAATAATAAAATATATGTTGTGGCAAATCTTATGAAATAATATTCTCTGCTTCCAGTTGTTTCTTTTCTGGACCTAAATAGCTTGTGCAACCTTCCCTGGAAAACATTACTATTGTTTGGAGGAAAGCACCTTAAACTAAGGCTGCATCCACACCAAAGCAATAATGCAGTTTGACACCGCTTTAATTGCTATGGGATTCTGGGATTTGTAGTTTGGTGGTTGCACCAGAGCTCTCTGTCAGGGAAGATTAAATGTCTTATGAAACTACATCCCAGAATTCCATAGCATTGTGTCATGGCAGTTAAAATGGTGTCAAACTGCTTTATTTCTTCAGTGTGGATTGTGTTGGAGATGTCTTCTAGCTAATACAGATTGTGTAATTGGGGTGTTTTCCTGTCATTGAGGCAGATGGGAGGGAAACTTTTTTCTCCTGATGTATTTCTAAAACACACAAAAAAAAGCAGTGTGAGGGGCTTCAGAGTCTGGATTTATCACATGAGGAACCATTGATGGTGAACCTTTTAGAGACCGAGTGCCCAAACTGCAACCCAAAACCCACTTATTTATTACAAAGTGCCATGTCCCTCTAGCTTTCTAGTAACAAACTCTGGCAAACTCTGTGCTGGGGTGACGGCACATGTGCTCACAGAGAGGGCTCTGAGTGCCACCTCTGGCACGCATGCCATAGGTTCGCCATCACTGTAAGGAACAAACCTTTTGAGGGGAAAATCCCATCCCCTCATGTGGGATATAGGCAAGCTATCCCCTCCTGTATTCCTATATCTGGAAACGCCATATATAGGGAAACTACTTTTAGCTTCATCCATTAGGAACTATGAGAAACAGCCAGCATTTCTTTTTATGAACATCTTTCTACAGATAACCTATGACACCTTGATGATGGCCACAAACCCAACACATTCATTCCCCCCAGCACAGAGATGCCATGATAATAAAAGCTGCCCTAATGGGATTTGTAGTGTATATAAGTAAAAGAGCAATACTGTACAACCCAATTGTGCTGGCCAATTGGCCGTAATAAAGGATAATAAGTACAACCCAATGCCAGTGATCTGTGCTTCAACAGACCTTTATCTATCTGGAGCTGGCCTTGCCACTAATCTCCTGCCAGCTACAGGAAATCCAGAGCTTGAGCCTGCTTAAAAAATAGATGATGATGATGATGATGATGATGATGATGATGATGATGATGATGATGATGATGATGATTACTATTATCATCTTATATCCCAACTGCTTCCCAACATAGGGACTCAAAGATGTCCAGTCTTTGCTTGAAAACCATAAGTGGAAGATCTTTCTTCCCCATTTATTAATCCAGTTGCCAAATTGTCCTTACTGTCTAGGTTTCTGCTGGGAGTTGCAATTCATTGAGATCTGGAGGACTGCATTATCAAAACCCTGCTTTAGAGGTTCCTCATTTTGTGTTTTTTGTTGCTTTTGTTTCTGTTATATTAAATTTCTAGAACTTTTATAAAACACACATTTACATCTAAACATATGATACATTCATAACAAAAACAAAATGCTATATACCACATACAATCCAACATCATCAAAAACCATACATCACAAAACATACTTCGACTTCCTGAGTCCTGTCAAGATTGGTTCATAATATTTCATATCAATCTCTTCCGTTTTTAGATCCAAAAACCTAGGTCCATAAGGTCACTTATCTTTTCCCTCTTCACCTTAACTTTCTAAAGTGAAAGTAAAATTATATCATCTCTAAATTCTAAGTGCTTTACCACACTTATGCATCAAATCATATTCTGTTATATTATAATTCTACAATAATTTTCTCATGTCCATTTTCTTTCAGAAAATTTATCAAGGAATCCCATTCTTTCTTCTGCTCTTTCCATGATCATCCTTTCAATAATGAAGCAAACGTATACGTAACCATACATTCTAATAGTATAAATAAGCATTCTTTGCCCCCTGGATATTCCTTCTTTTTCCATTTAGCCGAATAGACCGCTCGAGTTGCTGTGGCTATATAAAATAAGATTTTGCCATATTTACTTTCCACTACTTCATTTGAGCATATTCCCAACAAATAACATTTAGGGTCCATTAGAGGTTCCTCATTTTGGAGCCTATCCATGGAATCCTACCAATAACCTAAAACCTGACGTATATGTTTGATATGCTCACCTTTGACATTCCATAAGATAATGGATTCCAGCATTACATAGTCATTTCTCTTCACTGATAATCTATTTTCATTAATTAAAAACAAGGATTGAAGATCCCTTTTTTTACATCTCTCCACCCACTGAAAAGGGGAGATGTCCCCAAGACATATAAATAATTTGTCAGAGAGTCCATATATAGCAAAGTTTTGTCTCTCGGCAAATATCACAGTCGTTTGATACTCCCGTTACTAATTTGACTTCCCTAAACCATGTCACTTGTTGAAGGAAAACATCAGTCACATCATCTCCTTGGTTCAGACAACTGCAATCATGTTTTTATTTCTTTTGTCATTTGTTTTTTCTTACATATTTACTCCATTTGTTTTTCCTGAAGGCTACCATCTTCACTGTTTTGAATCGCTTTTTCAGAAACACAAACCTTCCATTATTTGAGAGATTTGAGAGATTAGATACAGATATTTGCCATCTAATCTGTTTGTAGTATTCATTGGAATACTTCCACAAAACATGGAAAGATGTTTTGAAGACATTAATCTTTAAAAAAAAATCATTTTCCTACTTGCAATCACACTTCATTAATGGTATAAACATGATAAAGGATTGTTTCCCTTTTCATATTGATAAAACAAATCAAAACAAAAAGCAGATTAATGGGGGGGAAATGGGACTAAGGAACCATGTTTCTATTTTTAGATCTGAAAAAGTAGAAAACTACAAAACTGCCCATACAGTATTAAATGGTGGCGATGTGGTAATGAATTTGCAGTTAAGTACCCAAAATTTGTACAGCATTTTAAAGTTGGTCTGGAGATTATTCAAATTACTTCAAACATCATCTGCATCTATTGCAAAAAAAATATTCTGAGTCTCTTAAATCTTTGAGGAAATTAATGCATCCTTTAACAAAAAACTGCAGTGTATGTGCCCCTGTGTGTGTGACTATATATACATGCACATGTATTAATACATAAATGTCAGAAGTGTGAAAGAACTACAATGAGACACATCAACAACACTTGGATGGTTCACAGGAGTGTTCACTATGAGTGAAAAATGGAAACATTCTCTGTATGCGACATTCTGCATTTGAAAGAAGAATAGACAGTATCAAAGTTCTTTAGGAAGGCAGACAGCCTGTTGCCAAATGCTGTTGTTGTGTGTTTTCAAGTCATTTCCAATTTATGGCAACCCTAAAGTGACCCTATCATGGGCTTTTCTTGGCAAGATTTCATCAGAGTGGGTTTGCCTCGCCCAGCTTTGAGGCTGAGAGAGTATGACTTGACCAAAGTCACCCATTGGGTTTCCATGGCTAAGCAGGGATTCAAACCCGGGTCTCCAGAACTGTAGTCCAACACACAAACCATTATGCCTCCCTGGTTCTCGATGCCAAATCTAGCTAACAGTAAAGATGACACAAACCAGCTCCAGAACTATATGTACAAAATCATTCATTTTGTTTGTTAATACAACTAATGTATGTCAGTCTGGCTAACGCTATTGCCAGGTCTGTACTTCTGATAACAAATGTAAATCTGAAATTCTTCTTCATTCAACAGTATGCAGCAAAAGGCTTTCCCCAACCTAACAGGAGGTTGGGAAATGCCTTCTAATGTTAGGAAAGGGTTGCCAGGACAGCCTCACTACTAACTCCTAGCATTTGTAAGTGAAGACTGAACACTCAATCAATTGTTTTTCCTAGCAATATAGCAGCAGGATCCAAAGAAGAAGAGTTAGTGCATCAAAATAGTAAACAACCAAATGCAGCATGCTACAAACTATGTCTACAGACTTTCCAAAATTAACCAAATGAGCTTGTAAACTGTTTTATGTCCATAGAATGAGTGGAAGTAAACTACAAATGGAGTAAACAAATGAACAAACCCCGAGTTCATGTGTTCATGCATATAATTATAGCTATTTTGGCACTAGGGATGACTTTTTTGTTTCATTCCAGAAGACACAATCCTGATTAGGACCCGTTTAGCTTTGATATTTTGATGACTCCAGATTATCTCCAAATAATATTAAAGTAAACTGCTCTCGTTTAAGTAGATAATGTTTGCAGACACACTGTAGGTGCAGTCAGGTTTCCGTACTGCCAGGTTATGAAGGGAATGTGCTACTACTGCAAACTGCTTTGATAACCTAAGAAAGATTACTCCATTTTCCCATTGACTGCCTTTTGAATTTAAATCACTAGTTAACTACCATGGTAAACGGTGAGAGTTCCCAACCACTGAACAGTTAAAGGGTGGCTGCTTCTCTCCATACAATAATAAAGGTTTTCCAGGTCGGTTGTAGAAGCTAAAATAGGTCCAGAAAAACAACAACTGGAAGCAGACAGTACTGATGATTTGTAACTGCTTAAGGGAATAGACTGAAGTAGATTTTGGAAAACAGCATGTTCTTGCAGAAAGCAACCTTAGCTTTGTTTCCTTTGTTCACTGAACAAATGTAGCTCCAGCTTATCTTTACCAGATAAACTGAGATGTCCACTGGGGCCTGGCAAAATCTCGGAAACTTGGTTATATCAAATTGGAACAATCACGTATGTTTCACTTCTGAGAACTATCATTGTTTTGATGACTCCTTTGGAAATCAGATCTGCACGAAAAAGAGCTACTCAAAAGTTCCTAAAACTCAAACGGGTGGCATGAAACTTTAAGGCCCATGGGTGCAGGAAGGAACTTCCTTCCAACTGTGAGACCCAAAAATGTGGCCCATTTCTCTTCTACCTGTTCCATGGGATGATTAATATCCCTTGATATACAAAGGAGTTATGTAAGCGGTGCTGCGGTCACAAACAGAACAACATCTGGGGATGCGGTTGTTGTTTTCTCTCCCTTTCTTTCCTCTCCACATTACACAACAAACCAGGGCCAGACCAGCCAGTCTAATGCCTGTGGATCTGAGGAGGCTTCAGTGGATTTGACTCAGAAGTGCCAGATTAGATGAAGAGCTGGGGATCTAAACAGCATTTGACATCTGAAGGAATGACTGGACCTAAAATTGTAGTCAGTCTCAGGGAAATGGCCTTAAAGCCAAATCAGAATTAAATTCCACTGGGCTCCAGACAAGATTTTCATGACAGTCAGGGCTCCCTCATCTCCTAAATCGTAGGGAGGCTTCAGAATAGTCATCCACCATTAGGCTCTGCTGTTATTCCACTACTTTCCCCCATCCTCCTTTGAAAAGAAGAAATAGCTGCACACAGGGCCTTCTCATTGTTAGCATGAAGAGCCTTCCCTGGATGGCCATCTGTTGGGGATGCTTTGATGGAGAATTCCTGCATGGCAGAAGGGGGTTGGACTGGATGGCCCTTGGGGTCTCTTCCAACTCTAAGTGTAGGCGATTCTAATCAGTGAATGCAGTAAAATCCACCTCCCTGTGTATAAGATTGCCCCCAATCCCATTCCTTGAAGGTGCAAAGGCCTTTCCAACCAGTTACTGCAGTTACTGATTAGAAGGAAATAAAACTATATAGGAGAATCTTTGGGAAATAAAATTTCCAACTGATGAAGTTTTAAGCTATTGACCTGGGATCTTCCGCTATCGATTTACAGTATTGAGACAGATCAGCCTGGTTAACAGGCAGGTGGGTGAAGCCAGATTCACACCAAGGCACCCTATTTTTCCAAGTTTCATCTGCTCTCTACCTTTACTCCTTTTGGCTTCTTATTAGGAGTTTGATCTTGCTATTATTTTTAGGGGAAGGTGGGAACGGAGTGGGAAAGCAGACCGACAAGCAAGAAGAAGCTTAAGCAACCGCGATCAGCCGTGGAAGCTAAATTAGTTGTAAAAGCTAAAAAAAATTCTTGTTTAAAAAAGCAGGATCACTTTTCCTCTGTGTGCTTTTTCTAACCCTGGATCCACAAGTGGACTGTTGTGAAGGAAAAGAACCCAGGAGAAGATGAAGAAGAAGAAGAAATATGAATTTGGGAAAGAGGCAGCAGGTCTCCCCAGACTTTCAGGGGAAAAGGATCACCTTTGCTTTTCCAAAGAAGAAAAGAAGAATCCCGCAACATTAAAACCAGCAAGACAGCAAACAAAATGCCCTTCTTTGGCACCCTCCTCTCTGCTTATTTTTTGGGGGGGGGGGGGGGGGATACAACCTGTTGCAGGTGATGTTTTCTCCGATGCTGGTAATATTCAGAGACCCAGCCTTGTGGGTCTGGAAAAGGCAAAGGGGTCTTTCTTTGTTGTTGTTGTTTTAATTTAATTAATTTTTTATTGATGTTTACTTTTTTTTAAAACGAAACCACTTCAAAGAGACTTAAAAGAAACATTCGTCAAACATAGCAAGCATATTGTTTCTACTGCTGAACATTAGGAAGCTGTTCCTATTTTTATTATTCTATTTTATACTGGTCAATGACCAAATAAAACAACAACAGCTACTACTACTACTACTAGGAAGCTGTTTAGTGTTCTCTGACCCCCCCCCTTCCATACCCATCCCATACAGTTCCTAGCTACATTCATTTACCTTCTAACCAGATCACTTTCTCCTCTCTTTCCTCCTCTTTATCCTCCTGCCTCTGATCTTCAGTTTCTGAAAAGGCAAAGGGATCTTGCAGCACCTTGAAGACTAACTTATAAAAGAAAGAAAGAAAGCTGGGAGCCTGAGCTTTCACACATTGAAAGGAATTGAAGGAGAGAAGTTGGTAGCCTGAGCTTTCCTTGCCTTGAGCCTCCTTCCTCAGCTGCAGACCAGCTTCTCTCTTTTGAGGACAAAAGGCTCTTGGAGGCTGAAGGTGAGAGGAAGGCATGCATCACAGGGAGGAGGCTCAAGTCAGGCTCAGGCTACCAACGTCTTTCAAAGGTCCTGCAAGGTCCCTTTGCAGACTGCTTTTCAGATTGAATTTGCCATAGGATCATATAATCCTAGAGTTGGAAGAGACCCCAAAGGCCATCCAGTCCAACTCCCCCCTTCTGCCATGCTGGAACTCTCAATCAAATCATCCCCATTGACAGATGGCCATCCAGCCTCTGCTTAAAGACTCCCAAGGAGGGAGTCTAATGGGTTCACTAGAGGACGGTAGACACAAGGCTGCAACCTCACTGCAGAAATGATCCAGTTCGACCGCACTTGAACTGCCTTGGCTCCATGCTATGGAATTCTGGGAGGTGGAGATGTCGCTTGTTGGTGCACCAGAGCTTTTTCATGTGGAAGCCCAAGAGCCCACACTGCTACGACCCTCCTTTATTTCTCTCCTCCACTTTCCCCTTCCAAACTAACTTGCAGCCACCAAATTCTCCTTCCAAGTCGTTCCCTATTGAGGGCCACCCTACGATGGGGTTTCCTTGGCAAGGTGGGTTCAGAAGAGGTTGGCCTTTGCCTTCCCCTGAGGCTGAGAGAGTGTGACTCGCCATGGCTTTTCATGGGCCGATCTAGAGATCCAACCCTGGTCTCCAGAGTCCAAAGCTCCAACCATTATACCCACCGCTCTCCTTCCCTGGGATCTCTTGGAAAGAAATCGATCAAGAAAAAGGTCTCCCACCCGCAGGGAGTGTCCCGAGGCTTTCTTTGCTCCTGCTGGCATCCCAGCTCAAGGGGACCAGATGTCCTCCTAAAGCACCGCAAACATGGAGGAAAAGAAAAAGGGAGAGTAAGACATAGGCAAGCCAAAAGCTCCAAACCCTCATCGAAAGAGAACTCATCAGGAGCCTCTTTGACAGGAAGACAAAAAGTTGGCAGCAGGAGCTCTCCTAGAGTCGACTTCCTCAGATGCATTTGAATCCCCATCATCATCAGAAAACCACTTCATCCTCCTCCTCCTCAGAAAAAGCACTTCCAATGGAAGGGCATTGAGAAGGTGGTCTCCAGGGGGTCCCCTTCCGGCTCAAGCAGGAGTGGAGGGCGACCTTAGAGAGGTCCTTGCGGGATCCCTCCTGGAGAGGAGGACGGGGTGGAGGACGGGTCCTGGGAAAGGAGGACACCCCGGCCAAAACCTCAAAGGCTCCATCTGGGCTTGGCTTACCCGGTGCTTGGGCTGGACCTGCCTGTAGGGCTCTTCCTCCGGAGGGAGCGGATGGAGGGCCAGCATGGTCCGATCCTTGCCTGCTGGGTCTCTCTGCTGCCTTGCCAGCCTCGCAAACCTTGCACCAGCCGGGCAGCAAGCACTGGGGCTGGCAGCAGGCTCCTTCCCAAGGGGGGTGGCTCAGCATTTTGTCCGCTTCGGCAATCCACACCCCCCATCCCCTCCCCACCACCATCATCACCACCATCTCCAGGACAAAACCACTCATCCCCTTTGCCTCCACCAAGCTCCACTGCCCCCCTCCCTTGTTTGTTTTTCCAAGAGACTCTGCCAAAGAGAGGATGGGGAATGAATTGGAACCCACCCCCCTCAAGAAGAGATGTCCTGGCCTTTCTGCATCTGCCCTTTCCTCCTGACTTCCTACCTCTCCGCTGCAGTGCCCACTTTGCCCACCTTTTGGGGTCTCCTTTCTTCCAGCAGCGACCCTGCAGAGAAGAGCCAGGTTTGGGGATTTTGTTTTTTATCCTCCTTGAAAAATCCTGAGCCAATCCTCCCTTCCCCTCTCCTTATGAAACAGCCTTAAGCTCTGCTTAGTACCCAGCCTTACATAAAAACTCTTCCAACAAAAGTTTTCTTTCTCTGAAAGCAGCCTCCTCTTACTACTAAAACCCCCAACACAGAGAGTAAGGGGGGTGGGATGGGAACAGAGTGCCTTGTAGTCAGAGGAAAGGTGTTGGAATAATAGCAGGGGACCTTAAGGTTGGCAGCTGAAGTGGTCCCAAATTCCTAGAGTAGCTAGGTTTCTTTTGGAAAGACCTGTGTTGCACAATGGGTGCCCCACAGTTACATAAAATCCATACAAGTATTGCCAGAGAGTGCAATGGCAAACTTTTTGGAGGGCTCAAAGCACAGGGTTTTGGACCCAGGAAAGTACAACTCTTTGTCCACCTGGTAGAATTCAAAGATATAGCCATGTTAGTCTGTAGCATCAGTACATAGAGATATCTTGTGGCCCCTTTGAGACTCACTTCAGTCTACTTCCTCAGATGCATCTTCCTCAGCATGCATCTGAGGAAGTAGAGCTTAGTCTAGGAAAGCTCATGCTGCCAACTTCTTTCTTCCAGTGAGTCTCAAAGGGACCCCAAGATCTCTCTTTACCCACATGGCAAACATGAGGAGAGTGACTTGGCTGTTTCCTATTGTCTACCCATAGTCATGGGCAACTTCTTTCACAATTATTACAGAAGTCCCCCAAATAGCCTCTTTTCTGTGCATGATGAAGAAAGGACATATGCTGCCCCTCATGCTTTAGACTCCTAGCATATGTCCTTTCTTCTTCATGCACAGAAACAAGAGACAATTTGGGGAGGGGGAACTTCTGTAATAATTGTGAGCTAAGTTGACCATGACTATGGGAAATGCCCAGGTCACTCCCCCCCTAGCAATCACAATAACAACAAGGTTTCCCTGTTTCTTATTCAGCTAGGGAACTTGCCATGTGTCTGTACCTGTCAAGCATCTGAGACCTTCAACAGAAGTCCCACCACTGCAGCTAGAATGGTGAGTGAATGAGCCAGGGCAGTCTCCTTTCTAAGCAGTAACAGCTTAGCTTCCAAGATCAAATGGGATCTGCTGCTGTTAGGATATTCAGACCTTGGATGGGGGACCACCAACAAAAAAGCACCCCATGAAATTCATGAAGTCTCCATAAGTCGGCCAGCATGGTCCAGACATGGTCCCACTGAGCTTATGAATGCCTATGCACCTGAAATGGATCGCTTGCAGATGTGTTACAGAAGTAGCTCAAGACAAGAAAAGGAGGAAGGCATTTCTAAAATGAAGACTACATTCTGCATTACCGATGAAGGAAATCCAAATATGTTTGAAACATGCCTTGCAAATTGGACTTCATGGAATAGGTAACACGCTTACTAGGATCTGGTTGAAGCATAATCTCATGTTCATTTGTACAATGTGGAACAAGGAGAGGGGCAAGGATATGAGGCAAGTATTAAGCACCAGGAAGGTGTCAAGACAGCGTTTATTCTCTCAAGATAACAAATTCCAGAAGAGTACCACAGAGTTCTCTGCCTGCATCAAGAGAGTTGCTTGTCTTTGTCTAATCGTATTTGACAATTTTCTTTGAAAGAAACATACACTGCCTGTCACAAATTGCTTTTGTCATCTTAATGTCAGAAGCGGTTGAGGTAGGGTTGTTGCTGTTGGAGAGACATGAAACATGAAATTAACCACAAGCAATTTGTTTTTCAAAGGCAACGGAACTACAATCTGTGCAAATACACACAGTTAAATAGATCTTCACAGGTGAAGGGATGTATTCCTTTGCTTAACCGGCATTGAGACTGGGGTCTCATTCAGCATGGACAAAATTAAAGGATGAAGAAACAGACATCACAAAAGCTTTTACAATACATTGTGATTTTGCAATATAAATCTTGATATAAATGAGTGGAAAAGTTAAATTTGGAGATGTATCACATGCTCACACACTACTTCGAACTGATGTGACATTATGTATCTTTCCACCTACAAGGAAACATGCTCATCCAAGGGGTAATCTTTCTACAGTAACTCAGTTGCTGTCCTAAATCGGAGAAATGCAGCAGCAATTTTCAGATTCACTGCCTTCCCCAGGAATGAATCACATTTGTCTTTAAAATTCCATGTTCTTCAGCAACTTAATCGAAGAATATTGGCTTTGAAAATACATGTAGCAACACGTAGTGTATTGACAAAGTTTCTGCCCTTATTATGTTCCTAATTTGACTTTACTAACAGAGCTGTTTTTTAAAATACATTAGGCCAAACCACAAGTGTCCGGGTTAACTCTTACAAAGTAATTCAGAAACGTTTGAAAGAAGGAATCAAATACTTTTCAGACTCTTTCGTCTTGTTCATTTTGCTCAGCAATCAAGACTGACTAGTTTCAATTATAGCCAGATTATCTTCATGACAGGTAGCTCAAGGTTGCAATAATAATTTGCTATACAATAAGCATCATGGTTGCAGAAAGAATCCCAAACTCCGTCTGCTACAAGTTTTCTTCAGCTAAATAGGTAGTTTTAAACAGAAATTGGTTTGTTTGGTGTGTTTGTTTTATAAAAAAATAAGCTTATTAAAAGAGTGAAAGAAGAAGGACCGTTGGTTTACATACAAGGGCAGTCTTTAGAGGATGAATGGATTGGAATAAGAACCTTTGAAACGCTGTGAGAGAGTGACAGTTCTTGACTGTAAATATGAGCAAAGTTTAATACAGCCCTTATTCTTAACACATAGAACAGCCAACATAATGTCTGAACCTAGCAAGGTGCAAGTTATTTTTGGGGTAAATATATCTAATATCTATTGGTTGCTGCCTATACACTCTGCTTATCTATAGTTATGCAATATAATGACCCATAAGGCTGAGAAGAATGGGCAAACAAAATCAAAGGTACAGAGTAAGTGGAATAGATAACAGTGGATACCGTAGCAGTGATAACGTCCAAAAATAAAGTCTGACCACTCACTCCTGTGTTACAGATATAGCCTTTCTTTATGTTGCTCTGTTAGCAAAGAATGAAGATGAGGAATATCCCATAACCCCAAATAATGAAAGATCCCGACAGTTGTGGGATAAGCAAACACTTTTAAAGGTGCAGATGGACTTTCTTAACTTCTGAATGGAGTATTTTTTTTTAATTTTATAGTTACTACAGTGAAATTGTCTTTTGTTGTTAAATGCCATCTAGCTGACTTTGACTTATGGCACCCCTATGAATGAGAGAACTCCAAATCACTCTCTTATCAACAGACCTCCCCAGGTCTTGCAAACTTAGGGTGGTGGTTCCTTTGTGGCTCCATGAGTAACATGGTTTTCCTCTCTTCCTACTCTTTTTCTACTCGTATTGTCCTACCATCTAGAAAAGAAAGAGTGACTGGTGTTTGCAGTTAAGTTTTGGAAACAGAGATATTGTGAATCTATTGGCCTGTTACAGACAGCCAAAATAAAGCTGCTTTGAGTCACTTTGGAGGTATGGTATTTCAATGATGCATGAATCCTAAGAGTCTGGAAGCTTCACCAAAGCTGCACTCCAGTCCTTAAGACTGGAGCGTGGCTTTGGTGCGGCCTTTGGACTCTTAGGACGCATGTATCATTGAAATACCATACCTCCAAAGTGACTCGAAGCAGCTTTATTTTGGCTGTCTGTAACAGGCCAAAGATCAATCAGTTAGCAGTTACTAAGCATCTCAGAGAATTCTAGATGTCTTTTTTTCAATCCTAAAACAAATAATAACTGTATCAACACAAGTACAGAAATACAACTTTATCTCTCTTCGTAGGTGTCGTACCATTATGGACATCCCATTTTATTTTGGATTTGATCTGCTGATTGATTTCTGAAATATATGTTTCAGGACTTTAAGAAAACTGGTGGGACTAGTACATATAACTTTCCATATGTGCTGTGCTATTATTTCTATAGCAGCAAGAGATACCAAGTCACAAAGGATAAGGACCATCTCAGACAAATGAGAAAGAATAATCAACTAGTATTTCTCTTGGTACGATAACTTTATCAGTATCAATGCAATATTTCTGCTCTCATCTCAAGAGAGGATACAGCCCAGCTGTAGGACAGCAATCTGGTTCAGAGATGTATTCACAGCCCCTACATTCCACTTTTTGGTTGCAATCCCACACATACTTATCTGGAAGCGAGTGCCACTGAGGTCTTTGAGATATATTTCTGTGCAGATGTAAGTGAATATATGTATGCAATTGTTAGTGAACACACTTTTCCAATAGTTGTGGGAAGAAAACAAATTACTCAGTGCATTTCAACCAGGAGGGGTTTGTTTGTTTTGGAAAAGCTAGATGAGAACACTAGACAAGCAAGTCAAACAACTGTTGATACATGTAACTTATTATGAAGAATTACGCCTCTAATGACTATTTTAACTGTACTAATTTAATATGTGCACATGTTTTGAGGTATAGCACTGTGGAGAGCTGCATTTCTCAACACTAAATATGGCGCATCGTTGCAAAGGAAGGAACTGGCAAAACCACCTCTGAGTATGAATTTCTTGCCTAAGAAAACCCTATGAAATTTATGAGGCCACCGTAAGTTGACCAGGAACCTGAAGGCACATATACATACACACAAAGCTTACTTATAAAAATACAAAGTGTTGGGAGGGGGGTTATGTAGTTTAGCTACTGCACTTCAGTATCATGCCAACAAAAGGAGATTAATGTTATAAATAGAAGTATCACTTGTCATCATGATGACACCGGCAATCTATTAAAAAGGTTTTTTTCAGGTTTGCATTGCACCCTCACTAAATCTGAGGAGTGTTTCCCACAAATGAGCTAAGTCATGTAATAGTACTAGTCGGGAGAAGCTGTGTTCAGGCTATATTGAGAGGCAAATTAATTTTTTTGTTGGGGACTCAAACTATCCACGATCTCCTTCCTTAAGAATAACATTTCTAGAAGAATTTAAGACTAAACCCAAATCCCAATGCATTTCTGTTCCAGAGGTTCTTTAGGGCAATACACTTAATTAAGAACACAGATCCTTTGGAAAGCATCTGTGTTATTTTATAAGCAAGGACACATCATAAGAAGAATATCTAGCAGTTGTATATTTTGAAAGTGTTTTGCTAGCGGGAGCCAGCATTGTGTAATGCTTTGAACACTGGAGTATGACTTTGGAGACCAGAGTTTGAATCCCTCCTCAGCCATAGAAATCCACTGGGTGACCTTGTGCAAGTCACAACTCTCTCAGTCTCAAAAGAAAGCAAAAGCACCCCTTCTCTGCATCTTGCCAAGAAAACTCCATCATGTTACCTTATGGTCACCGTAAGTCAGAAATAGCATGAAGTGGAAACTGTTTTATGCTTAACATATTGTACCTGTATAACTTCTTCAGCTCCAGTCTAGAGAAAAATTAGCCACTCTTCAGTCCCATTTAAAGTAAACAGGAAATAAACTCAGATATAAACAGGCCTTCAGTTTTTAACTGGTTGAGGTAGTGCAATGAGTAGGTTTTAATATGCTTTTGTTTTAAACAATTGCTTTAGTTGCTTTAAATGTTTTTAAGTGATTTCTATTCAATATTTTTAATTTTTTGTATTTCAGAATGCTTTAGTTGTAATGTTTTAATGTAGGGTGTGATCCACTTTGGTCCCTTATGGGAGAAAAGCAGGATATAAACAAAGAAACAAACTTTGGCTGACAACTTTTGAAAACCATCTTTATTAGTGTTAAGTTCATATTTCAGAAGATTCTTCAGTTTCCCAACTGGTAACTGTTTTGTAACCTACTTGTTCCAAAAGGCATTTGTGGGATGCCCTGTGACTTTTGTTATGTAAATGATGTAATAACTGTCACAGTTGGTGACAACTGGCACAACCCCATTCTAAGGCCTTACTATTGCAAAAGATGCTTTAGCAGGGTGTGAATGTCATTTTTTTCAAGAATGAAACTTTTCCAGTTGCTGAAAATAATGTGATCTTTATGTGTGCTAATATGAGGAAAGGCACCTGAATCTTCCACAAGGGATAAAAAATTTATATTTATTGTATGCAAAAAGTGGAATCATGATCTTAAAAAAATGCCTAATAACAATGTGCCTAATGACACGTATGAAGAAAAACTGAATGTTGAGACGTGTAAAATCATACAAATTAAACATACGCTTGAATTTTCTTGTTTTTATGCAATTTATTCTGTTTACTCCAAGGTGCTAATGCAGGGAAAGAGAACGTCAGCTTGAACACAACTGTCATTCATGACTATCACCAAACCTAATTTCCAAGACTACACCAAGTGTGGAGGATCCCTTTCAGTTACTACCTTTGTAGTTTAACATTTCATAGATGTTAATTGGCATTGAATGCCTTCTGCAAATTCTGTTCTTCAGTTGTGTAGAATACATCCAGTCCCACTTTAGAACAAACCTTTAGAACACTGGAAAAAAGTACCTTATACCACAATGAAATATTTGTCACTTTCACCCAGTATTGGCTACCATGACTGATGATGGCACTCCAAGCATCTCAAGAAAGGGTGTTTCCCACCATGTGCCACCTAACTTTTTTATAACTGAGATCCTGAGCAATGACCCAGTGATTTTTTCCATGCTAAGTATGCGCTCTACTCCTGAAATATGGTCTTTTTTCATTTACTCAAGATATAGCAAATGATTCTGAAGTTTTACACGCTTGGGTAGATTTTCAATTCTCTCTCTGCTGAATATCCAAAACAACAACAACAACAAAAAGAATCAGTGCCATTCAAATGAAAATACATTATTTACACAAAATGGAAGAAATAAGCATGTTTTAATATCAGTGCTGAAGTAGCTAAAATGTTACATAGTTCTCCATTTACAGAAGCAAAGAAATTCCCTTAACATTTAAACCAAGACAATGTTGACTGATTTAAATACATAATATGCAAACAGGTTTTCATACAGTTTATCTACACTGGAAAGGGTTTCTCTCATCAAAATAAGAATACAAAAATAAAGGACTTGCACTAACATATCTAAGCGTGAAATCTGACAAGCCCTGTGAACATCCATTAATTATGCCGATAGGAAATCAACTGCTGAGCTAGTTTTGGTTGTTGTTGGTTTTTTAAATGTAAAGCAGCAGTATATATATCTTCAAAATTTGCCTTTTTCTTTTAAATAATGGAAAACTAAAATGTTATTTCTCTTGTAAATATAACAAGTCAAAAACTGAACGATTCTGCAGCCTACACTTGGTCTACCTTTTATAATTCTAATGCTAAAAATCCTGAACAATGGATAGGAGTATCTTATGTTATGATATTTTTGGAATGTGGATTGTTAATTATCCAGTCCAATCCACTGCAAGCTACATGTGAAAACATCAAGTTTAGAGTACAGTACTTGTATCTTCTTCCCTCAAGCATTCCTACCATGCGCCACCTGGAATGTATTCTTAACACAGACACTATTTTAATAGGAAACTGACCCTCAATAATATTTGAAGTGGTAAATTAAGTAGAACAAGAGAGGCAGAAAAATGTGGACTCCCTTCAATTTGATGTGACAGTATTCCCCATGAAATTAATTATTAACATAGTTCAGGTTTTGAGCAATTATCTTCATCAGTCACATCTGAAAAATTTGAGGCAAGGCTGTTTGTTTAGAGAAACATCTATCAGGTTAACTAGACCTTTAAACAACTACTTGGCATTTCATGTAAAAACATGATTTTGAGAGCAAACCAACCTTTTATATTTATGTACATATTTTTATACCTGAATCAAGAATTAATTTACCAACTTTACATATACTGTTCTCTAAAACACTAACACAACTACATCAGAGATATATACTAACTCATTTAAATTAACTGGTCTTTGTGAGAATTTATATATACATAAAACAATGTCTGCCTTTCAATGATTATGACTTGAAGGATTTTTTTTCTAGGTACAAAGTAGAATTTAAACTCAAAGCTATATATAATTGACTGTTTTCATTAGTGATGAAAGATGTCTATGAGAAAAACCTAACTTTTCTGTTTGGAAATAGGATCCTGTGGGAAAACCCTCTCAGGTACATAATACTGACACTGTATTAGGAAAAGCTACTTCTGACATCATTAGAACTGTTATGTAGCCAGAGTAGTTTCATGTAATTTTAATGACTCACAAAATTTAAAATATTTAATTCTGTTTGCATTAATAACTCAATGAAGGCAAAATACTTTGGTGTGAAGCATACAAAGATGACCTTTGCATGCAAGAGGCTGCTGCAGCATGTACATCTGCTGAAGGAAGTGCAGCTAGTAGTGGGACAATGTGTTTATTGAACTTTATGGGATCAGAGTTTCCATGCATTCTTTGTCAGACAATAGACATGTTCATCTATGACAGTATCAAATCAATTTTTCCCCCAGTTCAGTTCATCAAGAGTGCTGTTAACTACTCGAACAAAATATTCAGTGGGTTCATGAAAGGAAATCCTCGCATAGTAACATGAAACACAAGAATATGATCAGGAACTGTACTTGAATGATTCCCTGCAAATCAGGCGTTTCAAATCTGTGCCCATTGCTTAGAACTGATGGGACAGAATAACAACTTGTACTTCAAAGTGATCTGTGGGTAGACTGGTTGTTTTTCTCCACAACTGGATATTAAATCCTAATTTATACAAGATAACACTCTAGCAGCTACCTATCTACCTATAATCACATGGAAATGTGCTGAAGTAAGTATTAAGATTTCAGTCACTGTAGGCAATGAACCATGCAATCATTACAACAGCAGCTCCACATATTGGCAGTACAAATATATTTTTATATTTTTGCCATACAGATTTTTCAACTTCAACCTCATCCTTTCTTCTCTTGTTCTTCCGGCGCCCTTTTAACCTGTTCTCAAAAGCCTCCAATTCAGCCTAGATGCAAAGAAAAGGTGGGCAGGGGGAGTTAAAATGGTATGCAAAGATTAAACATCACGATCCCCTCAAAAACATAATTACAGAATAATATTTGGCAAATACAACAAACAACACTGACCTTTTTACATCCTCATAAAAGCACAGCAATAGCATTTAGTACTACTGTAAATAAAACCCTTTCATTTTGTGATGAAAGACCCTCTTGTAATGAATGCTGGAAGAGGTCGTGGTAGCCAGGGAACAGCAGTTGAGTTTATTGTGTGACAATGAATCAAAAAGGGCATGTTGGTTAACAAACCATATTTGAACAGAGTGGCTGTGTTTGCATGTAACACTAAATGGTAGTTTAGCATGGATGAGCCATCACATCAGCAAAGCACTGGGCTTTAATATGCATTTCTCCCCTCTCCCTGCACCAGGCCAGCCCTGTTTTCAATGAAATACACAATAGCAATGATAGTATGCTTTTTGAGCCATATGCCTTGAAATTAGCTAATTTAGAAATTGATTCAGAATTGTTTTAAATGAGGATGCCTAGGTTTTACACCTGGCTATAGGAGGAGGGAAAATGAGGTGGGGGGGGGGGGAAATGGACAAGTCCACACTAGACATAGTCAAGTTTACTGACACTTGTCCACACAATATTAAGTCATGGTGTGGTATTACACAAACCAGGAAGGCATAATGTCATCTTAGTGGCAGTGGACACTACTATTTGGATTCCAATGAAAACACGTAATTTTTTAAAAGGTAGTGACCTAACGTATGTATTTTCCTTCACTTTAGGGATCCAAATAAGATTCCTTTCAAACTGTTAAAATATATCAGAAATAAAGGAGTTTCCCAATGCCGAAAACTTACGTTAAATAAAATTTAAACAAGACATAGAATTGTTCCCAAAGAAAGTCATAGTATTTCCCATTAGGATGGGAAGAGAGACATGTGGGTACCTGTTGCCTTCGTTTTTCCTCTTCAATGGCAGCCCTAGCTTCTGCTTCTTTCATCTGTGCAAATATAAAAAATATTTAGAAGATGCACTAGCTACAGCTTAATTGATTATTGCGGATATATAACTTATTTGAACTGGAGTACAGCTGGCCCTCTATGTCCATGGATTCTGCATCCATGAATTCAATCACTCATGGCATGAAACTATAAGGTTTTTTTTAAAAAATATATATTTAAACAAATTCCAAAAAACAAACCTTGATTTTGCCATTTTATATAAAGGACACGATTTTACTACCCTATTGTATATAATGAGTATTGCAGTGTGTGTGTGTGTCCTGGAACCAATATACAGTATCTCCTGGGGTCATGTGAACATCTGAGTCAGGCCAGGCCAGTCTTATCTCCATCAGCAGTTCGCCAAAGCTCAATTCAGAGGTTCACATGACCCCAGAAAATACCATATATTGGTTCCAGGTTCCTGACATATTCGGTATCTCCAAGGTCTTTCTTAGCCAAGCTATTTGAAATACTGAATATGTCAGGAACTGAACTTGTGACATTCCAAATGAAAGGCATGTGCTTACCATGACACTATTGTCCCCTCCCCTTCCAGAGCTCAGAGTGTTCTTCTGCTAAAAAATTAGTATCATGAACTGATGTATAAGGCAGAGGCTCATCTGCCAATGTGCCATGGTGTTCTTGAGAAAGTCATGAAACTCGGTGACTAAGATAAGCATGGTAAAGCATTGGAAAAAAGTGTGTTCTGTTTTTAAAATGATAGGAATGTGATTTGAAAAAGCTGAGCTAATTCCTGGCTAAGCTTTCCTGTCACTCCTCACACAAAGTTATTTTCCCCCCACAGTTAAAAATTGCTCCAAACAAATTTTTGCCTTCTCTGTGACAGCACATCCACATCAGGTTTGCAGGACACAAACTGAGACAGAATAACTTCACTGCACAGGTACAGATTAAAGATTCTAGACAGATGCATCCTTCAGCACCTGGGATGTATTGTGAATAAAGGAGTAACAGTGAATGGTCTTGCGGGATCAACCCAAGGTCCATGCATCTCAGAAGTCTCTTTCCAACAGTCAATCATCTCACAGAAATTGCCACTTAAAGATATAGTGCTATTCAATAGAGAGATTTCATTTAGTTCTCATGGCCAATGTCTTAATCTTACAGTAAATTAATTCCATGGAGTAATTGTGCATAGTGTAAAATACTTTTTAAAAATCCTGAGCATACTATTAGGTTCTCCTTATACACTCCCAACTGCTGTTTTATTGTATTAAGATTTTCCTCTCTATTTGCTGATTAATTTTTTTCACATTTTTATCTGAAGAAGTACTCTTTGATAGCCTAAAAACATGTTTTGCGTGAAAGCTGCTGAAATTCTACCATGTTAGCTACTCTTTAGTTTCCTTGATGTTTATGATGTCCTTTCAGAGGGCTGGTGACCATGACTGCAGAAAACATTTCACAAAATTGCTTTATGATTCCCACAAAGTACATATGACATATTTAGATCACCCATATCTATATAGATGTACTGTATATATTGATATAAAAAAATTCTAGGTTAATCAATGTCAACTGCTGCTTAGAAGATGCACTCTTAGTAAGATCTGTTGTTCAGTGTTCATTACTGTAATAATGATTCCACCAATTTATTTGTAACAAAAGTTGAGACAACAGGGCTGTTTTCCTAGACTGCCTAGATCTTATAAAAATATGTTGTGTTAGCTATCTTCCAGTCTTATGCTAAGAAGGAAGATTTAATAATAACTAATAAATTATTAAACATTGCCTTGCAAAGAAAATAGTGTTAAAGTTGAGGATGCAAAACTAAGTGAAAATAAACAGACTGTGTGGAATAAAAAAACAAACAAGAGGAGAATTGTATGGAATAGAACTCATTGAAAAAGGCCCAGGGCACCACCATGAACAGAAATTCCCTTTCAAAAGTCTTCTCTCACATTAAACTCCATCCAAACAAACAGTGTTGTAGATATGCCAAAACAGTTCATTCTTCACACTGCAGTTTATTCTTTTTACAGCACATCCCTTCTCACATCATGCCACAATCCAAGTGCAAGCAGGACCGCAAATCCTATCTTTCCCCTCCGCTCAAACACATCCCATTCTTACTACTTCAGCATAAATATAAACATCTTGATCTTCATGTAACAAAAGATATACATTTATGCTCTTAGTATATGATAGTGTAGATGTCTGTTCTATATTCCATATGTTGTTGTTAGCTGCCTTTGAGCCAACTTTGACTAATGGCAACCCTGTATATGAGACATCTCCAAGCCCCCCCTATCCTCCCCTGCTCTGCTTAGGTTTTATAGATTAAGGTCTGTGGCCTCTCTAATTGAGTATCTATCTGGTGTGTGGTCTTTCTCTCTTTCTACTGCCTTTTACCTTTCTCAGCATTATTGTCTTCTCCAATGAGTCATGCCTTCTCATGATGTGGCCAAAGCACAACAGCCTCAGAATGTTGCAGAACTTTAAGCAGAATTTTACCTGCGTGGGAAATTAACGCTATGGTCCTATAGTTGCTGCAGTCTTTTGTGCTTCCTTTTTTTGCAGATGGGGATGAACACTGAACGTTTCCAGTCTGTTGGCTACCATTTTGTTTTCCATATTTGTGGACATATTTTAGTAAACACTGGAGTTGATACTGTCTGTGAGGATTGCATTAATTCAATTGGAATAACATCTATTCCTGGGCATTTATTCTTGTCAATTTCTCTAGAATTTGAGGTTCATCTTTGTATGTTTCTTTATTCCATGTGTCATTTTTTTTATCTCTTTTACATATCTCTTTGTATGCAACCAATATTTTTGTATTTCTTCTTGGTCTTGTAATATGTTCCCCTTCTTATCATAGAGTACCCCAGGCTTTGGTTTCAACTTCCCTTTGAATTCTCTTATCCTGTGGAAAAGATCTTTTCTTCTTCATTTTTGTTATTGTCTTCTATTTCTCTGCATTGATTATTATAGGAGTCCTCTTTATCCTTGTACACATGAACAGTTGCATTCATGGTTCTGTTCCAATCTCCCCTCTTCTTCTTCTTCTTCAGTTTGAAGTGTTTCATCTGTCACCCATTGTGTCTTCTTTCTTTTTTTGGTCGCTGAAAGTATCTTCTTCTTGCATTCATCCTTGATTATGTCCAAGGCTGTTGACCATAGTTCTTCCGGCTCCCAGTTGATTATGCTTAACAGTGCAAATCTGTTTCTTACATTGTCTGTAAATTCTGTTGAGATATTGTTCAAATCATATTTTGGTATGATTATTGTTTTTGCTTTTTCAGCTTTACTCTAATTTTTGATATAAGTAGTTAATGATCTGTACCACAATCAGCACATGGTCTAATTTTGAAAGCAAGAATAAAGCTTCTCCATCTTCTGCTTCCAATTATATAGTCTATCTGATTTTTTTATTTACCATTTGGTGATTCCCATGTGTATAGTCTCCTTTCTGGTTGTATAAAACAGGTATTTGTAATGCACAGATTGCTGGCTTCGCAAAATTCTATCAGCTGCTGCTCTCCTGATTTGTTTCTTATGCCTTGTCCAAATCTGTGTATTGTTTTTTTACTCTTCTTTGCTGCCTACTTGCCTATGATTAGTTTGATGTCCTCTGTTGGTGTGTTGTCAATTTCTTTCTGGATACCTTCATAGAATCTCTCAATTTCTTCTTCGTCTGCCTCTGTAGGTGGTACATATACTTGGATTATGCCTTAAAGCCTTATTGACATGATTTGATCTGATTCTTTTTTTTTTTTAATGTATTTATATCCCGCCCTTCAGCCCTAATGGCTCTCAGGGCGTCTTACAATATTATTATTATTCAGACAGTTCCCTGGTGGAGGGAAAGGGGATGAGGTCCAGTGGTTCTTCTCTCCCTCTGAGGCTTGGACCAAGGCAGATGGATTGGAGGGAGGGCTCTTCCTTCTTCCAGGCTAGTCCTGATGGAGCTGGACCTGCCTGGTGAACTCCCTCTCAGGCCGGCAGATGGCGGTTGTGGAGGGCGGAGTCTCCTTCCTTCAGGCTTAATCCTGATGGAGCTGGACTTGCCTGGCGAACTCCCTCTCAGGCCGGCAGATGGCAGTTCAGGCTTAGTCCTGATGGAGCTGGACTTGCCTGGCCAACTCCCTCTCAGGTCGGCAGATGGCAGTTGTGGAGGGCGGAGTCTCCTTACTTCAGGCTTAGTCCTGATGGAGCTGGACTTGCCTGGCCAACTCCCTCTCAGGCCAGCAGATGGCAGTTGTGGAGGGTGGAGTCTGATTCTGTGTTGCATCCTTTGATTGTTTTGCTACAATTCTCCTTATTATGAACACTACCCCATTTCTTTGTGCCTTTTCATTCCCTGAGTAGAACACCATGTCGTTATCTGAGTGAAAGTGACCTACTGCTCTCCATTTCAGCTACCTCACCCCTAGTATGCTATTTATATGTTCCATTAAACTTTTTACTATTGCTATCTTCCCCTTGCTCATGCTTCACACATAGTATGAATATGGTATATGGCCATAACAACTATGTAGAAAAGCAGATTCCGAAAGTTGATGGTGCACACAGATAATTGTGATTTCACGCATGCTGGTTATACCATATATACTCAACTTAAGTTGACCTCATGTATAAGTTGAGGGCAGGTTTTGAGGCCAAAATTATGGGTTTTGATATGACTCATGGATACATTGAGAGTAAAATTTAGGGGCAGGTAACAAAGGATGTAAAGGATGAAACAAAGGAAGCAAAGAAAAACTATGCCAAATAACTTATAAAATTCCAGGAGGCATAACTGTTTGTGCTCACATTAAAAGCTAGGTAGATAAGAATGTAGAGGTTTCAGGTCAGGTTAGGTTATGCTCTTGCCTTTCATCAGGAGATTGTTCCTTTTTAAATAAGAGTTACAGTGCAATACTTACACTGACCTGTGGATAAGTCAACTCTTTTTTAGGTCAATTTTTTGACTAAAACTTCTAGACTTATACATGAGTATATACAGTAGTTAACAGAAGGAAGGAATCATTTTGTTGCTTCAAGCTCCCTCTGTATTATTATTTTGCAGAGTACAATTAGAAAGAAAAACTGGAGCAGTGACATTAATGTACAGATAGTTTATAGTCCTACAACCAGCATGTATCATATACCTATCAGTTCAGAGCCATAATTTTTGCATACATCAACATATTTCAAAAACTATGCCATCTCTTTTTGGAACCTTACAAAATTCTATGCTAGTTGAATATAATAGATCCAAGAATGTAAAATAACTCATTTTAGTATAATAGTGATCTGACGTCCTCCCATTGAATAAGCTTATACCACCCCTACAAAAAGATTCAAGAGATATTCCAAACTGAAACAAAAAGGCAGACAGCAAGAGGCAATAATAATTGTTAGAACATTATTCTATCAAAACATGCAATGTAGCTTATAGTCTTAACAATTTATCATAAACGCAGAGACAATGACATTATATATCCCAGAACAAAATTTAACATATAACAGCTGTTGAACATGAATATCTCATTTAATTGTATTTCTTGCCCAATCATCCTGGAAAATAATTCTGCACTTACTTCTCTCTCTGGAAGCAATGAGAATATATTATAAGCACAAGAGACAAGTTACCTCAGAAGCTTTCCGTTTCATTTCCTTGCATACTGCGTCACATTCTAATGAAACCTGGCCTTCTTGAAGCTTACTACACAGCACTTCCTAGAAGCAAAGTTTTTAAAGTTAAAAAAAACCCATACATGATTTTTTTCATATGTCTGACAGCAAAACATACATCTCCAAATAATGTTTAATATAGGAACAACAAATTATCTCTTGATATTCATTGTACAACCCATTTTGTTCTCACCGTAACTGGAGTACAAATCAAATCACTGTCACCATTAGATGCTCTCATACATAATATTCATTTATGCCCACCTTATCCATGGATTTTTTTTATCCACAGATTCAAGCATCCACAGCTTTAAAACATTTTTAAAAAGTATAAATTCCAAATAGCAAACTTTGATTTTGCCATTTTATATAAGGGACACTATTTTGTTATGCCACTGTATTTAATGGGATTTGAGCATCCATGGATTTTGTTATCCATGGGGGTCCTGGAACCAAACCTTAGCGGATAACAAGGGCCTACTGTAATAAGAACAGTTTTTCTCTGAAAAAAAAGAGAAGCTACTGAGTGCCAATATAATATTCTATGAACCATACCCAATGAGATCGCCATCATTACTTTCTTTACTACTTATTTTACTTAACCAAAGGGTAAACTCTTGGATGCATAAATTGTATAAGGTCACCACTGCTGTTGAACTCCATCTACAAGTGATTTATGATGCTTCAATCATGCAGTATCTTAAAGAAGTGTTCACACACATGTAACATTGCCACATTTTGTTGTAATACAACCTGGAGTTGGAATAAATTTAATTGGTGTAGTTACCACGTTTATTAATAGTAACTCTAAAAGAGCTGGAGGAACTGGCAGCTGAATCAGGAGAAACTGTCCAGGGGACAACAATTCAGGTGGAGTCCTGAGAAGAAAGCTACTGCTAAAAATATCAATATCAAATCTTGTTTGGAATTTGCAAAAGGGCATGTGGAAGACACAGCAAACATGTAGAAAAAGTGTTCTAGCCTGATAATGCCAAAATTGAACTTTAAAGATTTGTAGCATAATGCTATGTCAGAACTGAGGACAAGACAGATGGAGCCATATATAGGGGAATTCTAAAGGAGAACATGTTTCCATTCTGAGACAAAGTGGAAGTTCACCTTTCAGCAGGGAAATGACCCTAAACACACAGAATAGCACTGGAGTGGTTTAAAAAATGACCATGAATGTATTAGAATAGCCCCAGACAAAACCCAGATCTCAGTCTAGCTGAGAATTTATGGCAAAACATGAAAAGTTGCAGTCCGCTAATGGTCTACATACAGAGACAGAGCCATTTTATCAGGAAGAATGGGCAAAATTTGCAGCAACCAGATGTGCAAAACTAATAAAGATTTAAGTTAAAACCACAGCATTAATTACTACCAAGTGATTTTTATCAAGTGCTAACTGATGGGATGAATACCTATTCAAACAGCAAGTTCCAGTTTGTGGTGGTATTGTGATGTGCCTTCAAATTGTTTCAGACTTATGACAACCTTAGTGACCCTATATTATTATTGCAAGATTTGTACAAAGCCCTTGCCTTTGCCTTCCTCTAAAGCTGCGAGAGTGTGACATGCTCAAGATCATCCAGTGGATTTCCATGGCTGAGCAAGAATTCAAACCCTGGTCTCCAGAGTTGTAGTCCTATGCTCAAACCACTATATCACTCGGTCTCTCGGCTTCTGTTTATTTAACTTTTGTGCCACAATAAAAATACTTTTCACTTTCACAGTGTTGAATATTCTATATACATCAAGAGATAACAATGACAATTAAATGAATTTCAATTCCAGGTCACAACACAACAAAAAATAGACAAGTCAAAAGAGGTGGGGTGAATACTTTTGTAAAGTACTATAACAGTAGTGGACAAATCAATGTTCTAATTCAGAAATATAACTGTCTTGGGTAATCTTCTCAATGGAGGTTTCTGCCTTGTTTTCTCATGGGTTTTTCCAGTAAAATCTGTGTAGCAAAGAATTACAGTTGTCCCTCCATATTCGCTAGGGTTAGGGGAACAAGACCCCCGTGAATATGGAAAAACCACAAATAACAAAAACACTATGTTTTTACCTGAAGGACACATCTCTAGGAATCCAGTGCAACTCTGTAGTCAATGTCCAACATACACTGACCATAGAATGGCACAGGAGTAGCTACAAATGATCTTTCAGTGCAACTTTTGGTTAAAGCTGACCACAGAGTTGCACTGGAGGACCTAGACAGTCGTAGAGAGAACATATTAATGAAATCTGTGAATAATCAAATCCGCAAATATCAAATCCGCAAATATGGAGGGATGACTGTATAATAGGTTTTTTAGATTTAAAAAAAACCTTTCAGAAGACGCCTCACCACTGAAAAAGAACTACTTTTTTAACGTATGTGATAAAATCATACATGCCAGATTGGTCATCACTGTTAACAGTATATTGGATTACATTTTATTTACAGAAGTTACTCCATTTCATGTGCCTTGCTTGTACTCTAATAGTCTATGCATTAATGAGCACAATGCAATGTGATAAATAAAATGATTTCTTTAAGCCCTGTTTTGATACCCACACTAAGCAATAACAAAAAATGCATACATAGTGTCAAAGGATCTTTTTTCTATGTCACAAGACTTTACTGCTTTAGGTTACAATTACATAAAACAGACTCCCTTAAAGTATAGTACAATCCTACATTTCACTAGGAATTGAATAGCTGCTTTTCTTTAGTGTCATTCAATAATAAATGGAATTAGTTAAGCTCCCGACATCTAGCTGGATTGTTCTAGGCAGAAATTTTATGATTGTAAGCCACCTTTTCAGCCTGTGAGGTGGAAAAACAGGAATACAAATAAACACAATATAACCTTCCCAAAATGCATTACTAAGCACTTATGGTTTTATGAGTTTATTCTCATTAGGGCACCATACTCTGGTATTTTCCAAAGCACTTTTAATATACTACAGATCAAAATGATGAAAAGAATCTTTGAATCACAAATGCTGCACGATTACTTCTTGATATTCTTTTCAGATCTGTATTACTAATCCAGTTACTTTTACTAGTCGACCTACTTTTAAGGTGCTCATTCTTGAAACTCTGGTAATGACTGTACGTTTCTTAAAGGAGAATATCTACTCAAGTACAAATACACCATGGATGAGGTTGCATTGTAAATATCACTTTGTAGCGGCTTATAAAACAAATGTCAAAATAATTTAAAGATTATTTTAAATAAAGCTTTGTAACAGGTGTGGGGAAAGTGTAGCCCCCAGGGATACTTTGTAGCATTTTCTGAATTTTGGTTTCACCAGCAAAGAACTGCTGAGTGTGTGGGGTACAATTTTTTCAAATTTTTGCCACCCAGCCTGATCTAAAATGGACACGAGAAGACCAAAACCATGGCAAAATCACCTGTCCCCCATGCACCATAGAGGATTTGGGGGGGGGGGGATCAAATAGCCAGGCAGCCCTAAGGGCCTAAAGAGATCTCTGAAGCCCCACAGTTGCCCATCCCTACTCTATAGGAATGCCAATGGGCTAATAGACCGTTCCATCAGCAGAATTCACTCTTTTCTTCAATGTCCAAGAAAGCTCCATGACAATTTCTAAAATTTCTAAAGTATAAGGATAAGTTTACCACTTATATGTGCTGGAGCTACATAATTTGATTTATGACCACAGCATCTGCTTACCTTGACTGATTTGAGCTGCCTTGCTTTTAGCACTCCTGGAGAGATAATCATTCATTTTTGGGCAAATGTGCATGCTTTCCATGTACATACTACTATTCAGAATCTGGCCCACAACAGACCTGTTTTAGTTCACTGTCTATGGCTGCACCTACCCTGCAGAAATAAAGCAGTTTGATATCACTTTAACTGCCAGGTTTCAATGCTATAGAATCCTGAGATTTGTTGTTTGGTGAGGCGCCAGAGCTCTCTAACAATCCCAGAATCCCATAGCACTGGGCCATAGCAGTTAAAATGGTATCAAACTGTTTTATTTCTGCAGTGCAGAGAAGACCTATGTCTCTGTGAAGCCAAAATGGTAAAACCAGCCTATAATACTGAAGTCATGTGTCTAGTTTTTTCACTTTCCACTAATTTTCTGTTAATTTTACTTGAAGCAAATGCTTAAATTCTTCCTTCAATGAAATGGACTTTAAAGACTTTTGCGTGACTGGGAACCAACCAGTCAATGTCTTCTGATTTTAAACACTGGCTTTCCGACAGAAACTATGCCCACAGTATGTTGATTTAAGCCTTGTATTCAGGAGACAATAAAGATACAAAGATCAGCTCCACAAGAGAAAGTCTAGTCAGCAGTGTGTAGGAGAAAAATAGGGAGTGGGGAAAAGTGGGAATGAAAAGCACACACACATATGGTAAAAAAAAAATCCCAAAATAGTCCCAAAATGGAGGATACGATTAAGCATACATACCAAAGCTAAAAAAAAACCCCATGACATTGTATATTATTTAACCTTTTTACTATACAATTGTATATTACATTTATAATGATTCTCTTCAGAATAACGGAAGTTCCATTAAAAAAAGCATGCTCTCTGGCAAAACACAGTAATAATGTCATGTAAAGGGAAACCATTTATCCATTATACTGTCTACTTCAGGGGTGATGATGACACCAGAGTTGCACTGAGATGTGGAGAATGTCTGCTGTAAAATGCATTAGGGATTCACAAGTTTAACAACTGTTCTTGGCCCAATTTTTTTTATGTAATTAAATATGCTTTTTCCTGATCACTTGTCAGGAAAATGTATTTCCTCTCCTACACCATATATTTCCCAGAAGAATTATGAAGTCTGAGCACGTTTAGCACAATTAATTGCACAATGATTTCTCTTAAGTCTATTATTTCTAAGTGACAGTCTTTAACCTACAGCCCCTAATTTTGGAAGCCAAAGTTTACCCTAGCAAATTTTACTTCTACCACTGCTGTTCATTGAAATTCTGACTTTGTGAAGATTCAGTGTTCTGAAAGTGGGACCCGCTGAATTTTCTTTTAGTTATCAAATTAAGATATTTTTATTCTCTATGTCATTTTTATATTTTGTTTTAACTACTGGAAGGATATTATATTTTAAACAATGGTCATAAACGGTGAGATTATGTTAAAGCTGCACTGATGTACTTACACAGCTGAGAGCTAGGTCAGTGACAGGAGAAAATGCTTTGGATGGTAGCTTTGGCCAGCACAAACCAAGGATAATCAGTAATGAGACCGATTATAAGGGGTGGAATTGTCCCCATCTGCTGAATGACTTGTAAAGTGGCCCACTTCACTATAAGCAAACAGAGAGCTGCTTGTAAAAAAGGGTATGGATATCCCCTTACACAAACTCATAAAAAAAGACAGCCACCAGTGCAACTAGGAATTACAGTCGGCCCTCTCCTTATGCGAGGGATCCATTCCGGATCCCGCCGCGTAAGGCGAATTCCACCTATGCTCAAGCCCCATTGGAAACAATGGGGCTCGTGCACGGCGGTGCGGCGGCGCACAGGGTGCCACGGGCGCACGACCCCATTCAATTGAATGAGACACGCCGCCCCTTCTGCCCCGCGTACTCCCCGCGGCTTGAGCATGTACGCTCAAGACCGCGTACGGCGCGCCCGCATATGGCACGGGCGCGCTGTATATTGGCATTGTGTCCCAAAAGGAGTCCAGCCAAAACATCACTCTGTTGGTTTAAATGACATTTCTGTTATTTATTCTTATTAACTTACTGTTCTTTTCTGTTTTCTTTTAATTTGCACTGTAAGTTGTCTTTGCATAAATGTTTTAAAGGATAGTATACAGATGCCTGAAATATAATAAATAAAATAAACTCAATTATACAAGTAAAACATAAAGGAAAAAAGTGCACGAGGGCATGAAGTTTACCTTTTTGAGCCTTTTGCAAGGACAGCGGACTTTCACCTTTTGGTTGCAATTCTTAGGACAGTCACCTGGATGGCAGATTTCTTTACATCGATGCCCACAGGACAACTATAACATTTGGAGAAGGGAGAAAATGAAGTATAAAACCTCCTGTGAATTGAATGTCACACAAAACACTATTCAAGTCTGCTAAATAAAGGCTTAGTTTCCATTGACTTACTATTTACTCTTTACATATTAAGAGTATCCATCAAGATCCACCATGAAACTTGGGGCTTGTCTGCACAGGCCCAAAATCTCATGGTTCTGCCAACCTCATGTTGTTCCAAAATTCCACATTCTCCCAGCCTTCTAAGAAGCAGAGCCCTCCCTCCAGTCCATCTGGTGCCATCTGGCCATGGCGGGAGAGATACAAGCTCAGCTCCATCGGGCCTGGCTTAGATTAAGAAGCAGAGCCCTCCCTCCAGTCCATCTGCCTTGGTCCAGGCCTCAGAGGGAGAGAAGAACTGCTGGACCTCATCCCCTTCCCCACTACGATTCTCATCTCCTTTTGTGTCATGTCTTTTTAGATTGTAAACCTGAGGGCAGGGAACCGTCTAATTAAAAATAATAATAATTGTGAGCCACTCTGAGAGCCCTTAGGGCTGAAAGGCAGGGTACAAATAGCATAAACAAACAAACAAACAAACAAACACCATGGCTAGGATTGGGCTGGATCTTGGCAGACTGGATGTGGATCCAGTGGATCTGGCCTAATCCTGGAGTAAACAAGGCTTAAAGGGAGTCAAATTGACTCACCATTTGCCATGGAGTACCTGGAAACTCTGTGGCAAACTTCAACTGTTTAGATGTCCCCCACGCACTCTCTACCTTCCTGTGCCATCACCCTTCTCCAGAGGCTTCCCTGTCACAGCATCTGAGGTGGAAGCAGGGCACATGGCCACATGGTCACAGCCAGGAGCTCCATTTACACACCAGATGCAGTGATCGAGGGGGGGGGTGTTCATCAGTAGGATTGACAGCACAGAAGTCAAGGAGCACACGCTGGTAACCAGTCCTCAAGCTGGGAGAGGCATGTAAACACCCACCCATCCCCACACTGGCCCGGGGACTGACCAGGGTTAGCACCCAGGCTGGGATAGCACAGGCTGAGCCCATGCAAACCTGGCCCATCTGCTCCACCCCTTATGAAAATGCATCCCAATAGCGCTAATGCCACAGGTTGGTCTTTAACATTTGCACGTAAGGGTAACCAAAGAATTACTGTAGTCACAAATATTTCTTTGTGGCATTTTTTTAAAAATCCTTGTTTTTGTAATTATAATATCAACATTTTAGGTGTTTTTTTAAAAGATCAGATGTTTGGGAGGAAAAGAATGACAAATAGTTTCTTGTAATAAGACTATTTATCTCACAATGTTTAGAAATATGGACACTATATGCTGCCTTCCAAGACAATAGTCTAATTATTGGTCATGCACACACAATTTTCCTCTGTTCAGTACAAACTTTATATTTCTTCTGTTTCATCAAAGTGCTATAGTTATATTACATAGCAACATGCAATCTCAGATAATGTAGCAAATGTATGACAGTGTGTTTTGTGAATATGTAACATTTATAATACATTCTGCATATGTATTTAAGGAATTTTACAGGGCAGTATTTAGTCCGTGTAATAAAAACATTTCTTGTAAAATGCTGAAGTTTTTTAATAATGTCTGTTGCAGTATCAGAGCTTACTTACTCCCTAAAGCAAAGGGAAATGTGATACTAACAAAAGTAGCACTTCTACCAGACAATGAAAGCATTTTCTATCTCATGTAATTTTGTAGTCAAAACAAAACTCTCAGACTTTCCAAGACTTGAAATTTTAAGTTAATGCTTATACCATTTAAACATTGAGACTAGATTTTTTTCATAATTTCCTAAGTAATAACGCTTTAAAATTTGAGCTTGCAACAGACTACAAACAATACCAATTTTGACAACTTATAGTCTAGTAACTATGGGTTTTTCTGCATCTCCTAGTCAATATTATTAACTTCAGATACATCTGATGCAGAGTAGGGGTGTAATAATTTAGGTAAGCTAGATGTCATTCAGACAATCAGTTAGTAAAACACAATTCATAGACCTGTACTGCACCAGCACAGTCAAAAGCTGTATTTTTAAAAGAAGCAATTGACTGCAACATATAATCCAAGGTGACATTGTGGTGTATGTCAAGGTGCACTTCTCAAATGGTATACAGCTTTCAGCCTTGTTAGGATGCAGGAGGCATCAAGAAATGAGAACATTTTACAGAGAATGCATTGGGAAGGGAGGAGAGAAAGAAAAAGTGAAGGAAGAAGGCTGACAGTCAGATCTGACTAGTGGTAACACCACTGCTACCGATATATATGAACAATTTATTCATAAAAGCAATGCAACATGTGTATATAATATGAATGCACATGACTGTAGCCCATGCTTCACCAAAAGAAAAAAAAAGGATCATTTTGGGGTGTATTTTTTTCCTTGCAAGGGGAGCAGACTCAATCTTGTTTGAATTTACATGAGCAGTTTTTAAAGATTACATTGATCGCTGACCCCAGAACTGACAAAGTGAGGATTTAAAGAAAGAGTCATTTATGAATGAAAAAATTAACAGCAGGTCATATGTTTTAAGTGGGTCCTGGAAAGAGTTACTTTTTGAACTATGAGTTTCACTGTCTTATCAGCATTTTTCTGTGAGATGAAGATTACAAAAGCATCTTTTCCAATCATTGATCCTAACTATCTAATACTTGAGGTCCACCAAAGCACCACTCTGTATCATCATCAGTTTAAATATTAAGTGGAGACATTTGGTCAGTTGAATTTTTCATGTTAGATTCAAACTCTTATGCCATTCATACTGTAAGAAAAGCCTGAATAAGAACCAGGTGAAGGTCATATAAAAAAGCACAGTATAATACATTGTTTTATCAAACCAAATGAGAATGAACTTCATTTTTAAGCATGTTCCATTCTCTGGTGTGAAGCAGTGATCCAGTATCCAGACTGGGATCAAAATTGGTTGAAACTAAAACATGGGAAGGGGATTTTGGATAGGATCTTAACAGCTGCCAAGGGTGGATGTAATACATACGAGATGGATTTTTTAAAAACCAAGCATACAAAACACAACTTGATTCTAAGTAGGTCTACTATTTCCAGACTGCTAGAAAAAGCTCAATTCCATGCAAGTTTCTTGGTCTTTATATAGATCATATAAAGTCGACCTCATGTATAAGTCGAGGACAGGTTTTAAGGCCAAAATTATGGATTTTGATATGACCCATGAATAAATCGAGGGTAAAACTTAGGGGGATGTAACAAAGGATCTAAAGGGTGAAAGAAAGAAAACAATGCCAAAGAATTTAGAAATTTCTGGCAGGCATAACTGTTCATACTAAAGACTGGATGGATGAGAATTGAGGGGGTATATGTGCTTCTAAAATAGATTATGCTCTTGCCTTTCACAAGGGGATGGTTCCTTTTTAAAAAATAAGAGTTAAAGTACAGTACTTACACTGACACATGGATACGTCGACCCGAGTTTTTTGGGTCAGTTTTTTGATCAAATTTTCTAGAATTATACATGATATCAAAGTGGATGATAATCTTCTTTTCTCTCCCCCCCCCCCCCCGGCCATCAGTGTATGGCGCAAAGTAACAACAAAAATGCTTACAACAAAAGTTCTCCAACAAAAATATGGGAACACTTGCAAATTGGAATGCGCTTATTATCATTTTAGTATCCACTATACCAGTGTTTGGCAAGTCATATGCAATAATAATGCACTACATTTTTAAAAGCAGAAAATAATTTGCTTTGTTATTATTTACTTTTCCCCAACGAGAGTCAATAACATAAATAAGAAGCAAAAAGGACTGGTAACACCCAACTGATGTGATGTGAAAAAGATGAGTCTCAGGATACTGAAAAAAGAAACTATTTTATTCAGTGCTATTTGGTAGACTATCAGCTGCCAGGCATAAACTTTGAAGACACTCTTTTCAGAATCTGCACAGGTTGATTTTAAAATTGTATTCCTCTGAACAAGGCCATAAAACATTGCAAGGCCACAATACTTTGGGCTATTTTCAAGAATAAAATCATTTTTTCAACACCCTGAGACTTTGTTTTTTTCCTACAAACACAATAACATAAATAGCCTACCTCTTTTGGACACTGATTTTTGCAGGAACTCAGCTCCTCTTTTTCCTTTAGGTCAGCAGAAGTGATTTTTCTACAGAAATAAAATCAAATATAGAAAGTTTTATCATTTTGAAAAGAAAAGCAATTACTACGAAGTTAAATCACCCATGGATTTTGACCAGTGTCAAAACAGATTTAACCCTCCCCCCCCAAAAAAAATCTATGCTGAAACCAGAAGACATATAGGCAGAGAAAAGAAGAGTTTGCAAAGTTAGCAATGAATAAGAATGACTAAAAAGACAGTTTATGAAATTGCTATTTGAAACTTCATATCCCAAGAGAAAGCAACAAAAAATCCTTGGATCACATCAAATATGTTTAGTATATACCAACTTAGACAGGCAAGCCAGTCTAACTACCGGCAGAGGAAAAGGCCATTAGTCCTGAATATGTCAACCTTGGTATTCATTTCAAACCTTACCGGGGCAACACATTACTAATACAAAATCGAAGCAGAATGCCAACACCAATCTGCAAGATGGTGGTAAAAAACTGGCTCTACTATTTCCTTAGCTTTGATCTGAGACAAACATTGTTCTTATCGTCTAATCTGTCAAATGGTTAGACTCACACTGTTTAACTGTGATGCAAGGCAAATCCTAAAAAAAAATCTACCATATATCTTTTTGATATGCTGTCCTTGTAATCCCCTTCATGCCTGCCTTTCACTGCAGAGGACCTACATGTGGTGAGGCTCTAGGATAAATCTCTTCTGATAGACCTAAGTGTGTTGGACAACTATAGGTTGCTATTTCAACTTGATACTGTAGGTATTAACATTAGACGTGGCATGTGTGCACACAGAGTTTCAGCCACTGAAGAGTTCACATTTGCAAAGATTTCTTGTATCTGTTTCTAATAAGGAAGGAAAATCTGTCCTAATGCAGCAACATATATGCCGTACAGTAATATCTGAAATGTCCAAAATTGAAGGCAAGTCTCCTTTAATAACATACATGCATTCAATGTAAAGACTTGTGAGTTTGCAATGACACTTTATCCGAATCATCTGGGCACATGATGGGCATTCTCCAGGGTGGCAAGGCAAAGGGCAAGAGTGGGGACAACCCAGTGGTCGTGGCTTTGAACATTCTTCTTCACACTGAGAACACTCTGGACCTGCCTGGCAAAAAAATAAAATTAAAATTAAAATGATGAAATTCTTTGTTTCTTGTACAGTACATTTTTTGAAGGCGTATTTGCACTTTAAAAAAAATCCCCTTTTAACTGGCATTTTCTTCTTTTCAAATGACAGGCTCCTAAAATACTAGCTTGGATCCCGTGTGTGTGTGCACACGTGTGTGTATTAGAGAAGAAACTGGCAGAGGAAGGAGGCAGTCTTCCTGCTTTCCCCCATACATATTTGACCTGCTGAAATGCCTCTTTTGAATGAGGCTGGGAGAGGAGTCCATTGTGTAAACCACTGAACCCAGGTCATGGGAAAGATTTCAGGTTTTGGGGGAAATGTCATTTTTTTATTTAAAATCAACATGCAAAACAAACAAGCAAATACCTACACCCAATAATTTTAGATACTTCCTCCAATACATATTGTATCCTTATCTGTGCTGATTTAATAATAATAGCCATCATTTGGTGTGTGTGTGTGTTTAATTACAATTCCCAGAACCCCACAGTAAGCAGGTAAGTTCTCCAAGTTCTGATAATATCTAATAATATCAAATCAAAGCAACATACTGGTCTTACCATCTTACATGTATATCTCTGTGATTTTCCTACAAAGACCAGATAGATAAAAGCATGCCAAGAACTGAATAACAAACATGATTCCCTCTAATAGTAAACCAGTGTGGTTAAATGTCTATTACTTTGGAAGCAAAACAGTACGCCCAAAGTGTCATATAATGGTTTTATACATGCAAGGGAATTCCTCAGGCACACACAAGTAAAAATGTTCATGGGCTAAAGAAAAATTCCAAACATAGCAAAGCAAGGAACTATGACTTTCAGGACCTAAACATAATCCTAACAGATGTTGAGCCTATAGAAGTAAGAAATGTTGCAGTAACTCACTACACTGTATAGAAAATGGTGCACCATCTGTGGCCTGCACAAGATTACCTCCCCATTTTGTCCACATTATCTCCACCCCTCATCCCCCAGGTACAAATGCCAGTAAAATGATCTGGTTTAGGGCAGACAGGCAGCTCAGTGCCAAGTTCTTCATCACTTTATAGCATAATGAAAAAGAGGAAAGTATCCTTTGCAAGTCATAAAGAACATTTCTCTCCAAGAAGCTGTTGGAGTGGATTCCTTACTAATGGCTATGCTGGCTAAGGCTACTGGGACTTGTAGTTGAACAGCATCTGGAGGGCATCCATGATTCACAACCTGCATCTAGCTGGTGTGTTAATCAAAATTTGTATACAGCAAGGGAAGGGAAAGCAGATCAGAAATTGAGAATTGTGCTGGTCTTTGACCAGATGAACTGAACTGAAGTTGAGAATGTTGAGACTTTATCAAATTTGTCAAATTCAGTAATGTGCAATTTAATCAGTGTTCCATTTGAAAACTCATTTTGACACATACTTTGATGCAATTTTCAAAGTATACAAAATAAGGGCATAAAATAGTACATGATTTGGTTATCTCAGTGTGCACACAGAGCAGCACCAGTGACTGTACTGTGCAACCAGCCAACTTGCTCTCTCAAAGTCATCTGGGGGGCTTGTTTCAAAGTAAAGTCTCAAAATATGGAAAGTTTTTCAGGCTGGAATGAAGTTTAGTATGAAACATATTATAGAATATTAGCTGTCAGGAGGAAAAGAAAATGGAAAACTGGGATGCCTCTGATAACAATGGCCTGCTGAAGAACAGACTATTTGCTGGCAGTGGAGACAGATGCACACCTATTTGGAGGGAAGGATAATTTGCAAGATTTCGTTACAGGTCCAACTTGGGTTTTTTAAAAAAAAATCCATTAGTCAAACTAGTTTGCACCAATTTACAAAAAGATAATGAGAACAGAAGCTGACATAAGGTGGAGACTGAGCAAGGAAATTTTAATGTCACCAAATGCCAGCTCGCAGAAAGGTTAACATGAATAAAATTGTTATGCAATTCTGAGTATGACATTTGAACACAAAGAAAGCACTCCTTTATTGCTCTTCACCTGCAAAGTACTGGGCAAACATTAATTTAAGTCATGAAGGTGCCCCTGCTCAAAATGTATTGGATGAGCTCAAACAGGAAATAACTGTGTTAGAACGTATTCTGATTTTAGTTTCTTCCAGAAGCATGAACAACAGCAAAAACACAAATTCTTTATCAATAAGAACCTCCTAGTTTTGTATTTGCACAATCTTTTGAACAAATAATGTTTTGGGACAGGAGCCTGTTCTACAAATAGCTAATAATTATACAGTTTACATAGGCAAATACACAACCATCATAGTGTACAATCTTTAAAGGTTAAATATCTTTATTTGTATCTACTGTAACCAGGTTTAAAATTATTTCAGCTTGGTAATTCACTTAACAGATTCTAACCTACTTTAGTACGCTGTCCAGGAAACAAGTGCCATTTCCTCGAGTGTTTTAAATTAAAAGAAGCCTCATTAGGGAATGACAGTTATTTAGAGACACATATACATAAACCAAGCTGAGCAGCTTTTGGCTTTCATTCATAAGACAAGCTTGCCAAAATTCTGTTCAGCTCCCACATCCCTAACCTTAAACTGAACACATTTTTTTTAAAGTTTCAATACAGAAGCTATTAACTACTAGTTTTTATTTTAAAATTTGCTGAAAATAAAATGCTGAAGTAGATACTTTAGTGTTTCCCAACTTTATCTCTACGTTCCCAAGAAGCAATGATTAAATGATAAACTATTTCAGAAGCCAATGGCTGCATCCACACTGCAGAAATAATCCAGTTTGACACAACTTTAACAGCCATAGCTCAATACTATGGAATTCTGGAAATTGTAGTTTTGTGAGACATTTGGCTTTCTCTGTCAGAGAGCTATAGTGCCACAACAAGAAACATTCCTGAATTCCACAGCACTGAGCCATGGCAGTTAAAGTGGTGTCAAACTGGATTATTTCTGCAGGGTGGATGCATCTTATCTTGGGTGAAAATGCAGAGTATAAATTTAACTGAAACGGGAATTAATAAAAGAAGAGACAAATGCAAATAAGGCGTACATCAGATAGCAGAGGAGGTGGTAGGGGCCAGGGCCAGAATCCTATTTCTGCACTCCACTAGTGCAGGCAAGGCACTGGGTAGGAAAGGCCATGAGTCCAGTGATTGTGAAGGAAAACAAATTGGGTATTTGGAGCAGGTAAATTTTGTCTGCCTTCCCTTGCTACCATTGTGTGATTATAGAAAAAGTAGGCAGCACCTACAGAATTCCAGCCAAATAGTTGAGTACATCACTTTGATAATATTTAATAGCTGGTCAAGATTAAGGTGCTCCCCGGAATATGAGTTATGATACCACTGCAATAGATGGAATTAAATAGAAAGGTCACAAATTCTAATTTAGTTTAGTTTAATTTAATTTATGAAGAGAGATGGGGGGGGGGAGGATTTAGAATGTGAGACAGCAGTGTGGAGGAGTACAAGAAGCAGCACAAAGAATTGTGGACTCAGATAGATATAATGAGGCATGTGGGAAAACTAAATGAGATATAATACTACTACAGTGGTACCTCGGGATACGAAATACCCAGGTTACGAATTTTTCAGGATACGAAAAATTCCCATAGGGATTTATTGTTTCGGGTTACGAAAGTTTTTTCGGGTTACGAAAAAACTCTGGCGCTATTTTAAATGGAGCCGCGGCAGAGCCGCGGCTTTTTTTCCCATTAGCGCCTATGGGTTTTCGGCTTACGAAGGCTTTTCGGGTTACGAAAGCGGCCGCGGAACGAATTATTTTCGTAACCCGAGGCACCACTGTACTGTATATATGCAATCTTATATGTACCTTATTTAGAATTAAGCTCCATTGAACTAGGAGCTGTTGTGCTTTATAAGCAATCTTCAAATAAAGATGCATACAATTGCATACAGGTGTCACCTGGTGTGGTAAGTCATGACGCCAAACCCCCCCACCCCATTTTGATTGCCTCCCATACCTCACCATTCAGAATCCATAGTAATATTTTTTGAACTGATGTTGCTTTTAAATTGTAACTCCCATATACTGAATGCAATGGCAATAGTTATGACATAAAATAAAAATTAAGTAAAATTAAAATTATACCTTTAAATTAAAACATCATACTCACAGCCTAAATGTATTTACATTTACATAGTTCCATGTGGGTAAAGTGGAAATATGGTAAGATGTAATGTTTTTAAAGAAAATGTTATAAGAGTAATTTTTTAAAAAATCCCGAGGCCTCTCCTTTTTCTGTCCACTGAGCCTCTCCACACTCATGCCTTCTCTTCCACTGAGCTCCAGCATTTTAAAGGGCCATGGGTGAATGCTACAGCCCATTTCTGTCACTGAAACAGCAGCCGGACTTAAATCTTGTGAACTAATGAAGGGCATGACACTGGGGGAACAAAGCAAAGGCAGTCATCAGCCAGTATGGGTTTAGCCAGAGCAAAGTTCCCTAACTGAAAGTTTGTGAGGGGGGAAATTATGAAGTGATCCCCTCTTGCTTGCCACTCTATATGATGCCTACAAAGATTACTGAAACACATTTTGTAAGAGCAAAGAATTTAGGAAAATTGTGGATGGAACGGAGCAATTAATAATTTTAGATTCTGACTTAAAGGTTTTATTGGGGAGGGCAGCAGTTGGTAATATGCAAGTGAATTACATTTTTACCTAATTATTTTGCTAAGTGGAGCCATGGCTTTTACTCAAGTTATGTTCTGATGCACTATTGCATGGAAAATAGGAATAAATGAACATTTCTCACACTGAAGACATTTAAGTGAGCACCTCACTTGTATTCAATTGCAAAAAAAAAAAGTTATGCTTACCTTTTGGACATCATTGTTACTATCTGTTTCGCTAACTTTGTGACATTCTTTCATGCAACTATGGTTCTGACAATCAAGGAGCCTTCCACAAACCCTTTTACAAGAGTAGGGTCCCACAGTATGACATGGTAATGGACTCATCTGAAAGATTGAAAGAGTTTGAAAGATTGATACATAGATTCCAATGTATCTATAGCTTCCACAAAATAACAATCTGAAACATTAAGTTGACGCTATGTGCTCCGACATAATAGACCTATGCAACCATATGGAAAAACTAACATTTCCGCCCTTTAACAAGCACTTGAATCATAATGACAAATAATTCAGTCAGGTCAATTAGAACTTTATCTTTGCACTAGAAACACATAATCAGGAACGTCCATGAACTCAACATTTAAGCAATGTGGATGGTAACTGGACTCCACACACATTTCCTAAAACAGGAGAGATTGCTAGAGATGCACTGTTCCTTAGACTACGATCACATACATATTATGCAGTTTACACTGGAAACTTTAAAAATATAGTTAGTAACCCTGTAATTTCTAATGAAAGAGTAAGTGGCATCAATATTTTTAGTTTATTTCTTTAATGATATACTCGAATGGGACAAAAGGGATCTCTCCAGGGACCATCTGGACAATGTACAAATCATTATTCCTTTCTAAATATTTTAATGTGTTCTTAACTGTTTTAAATTAATGTTTTAAGCAGACTGATTGTTTAATATTTTTAAAACTTTTATAGCACATATACTGTTTTACCTATCTTGTTTTAAATTCCACTGTAAGCCACACTGGGGGAAAATGGCATGTAAATCAATAAATTTATAAATAAATAAATGTGTGTTTGTTCCTGTAACATTCCAAGAAAATTTGAAAATTTCTACCAGCATGATTTCTTTAAGCATGTTTCACAAAACTTGTGCATAAATGCACATCAAAACAGATGTAACCTGGAGCAATGGTGTGAAAATATAAGAGCACTATCAAACACAGTATTGCTCAAAGTATATATATAAAATTTATTCGGTCATTGACCAGCAAGTCAAAGTATGCTTAAAGGGTTATAAGGTAGGGAAGCAATCCAAGGAAGAAGCTGCATCCCCACACCTGCTTTAAAAAAATATGTTGCCTGCCTGACTTTCTACAGCCCCATCTTAATCTAGTCCACCCAATATGCTGTTCACAACCTACTTCTCACACAAAAATCTAGGTACAGTCACATCCAGCAGAAGCACAGACAGGCCAGAACAAGTAAATTGACGGTGTGAAGCTTTCTGCTGTGAATCTCCAAAGCCAGATCCATCTCCATGCCTGAATGAACAGCATGTAAGGAATGCTTTGAAATTCCAGGATCCTTTTTTAAAAAACACTACTTAAAACAAATATTTTCAGAAATCACAAAAACATCAAGGTAACTCATGAAATAATATTGAGACTTGATGAAGAAACAAGAAATCATTTCCAACAAAATTACAAGTAGCAGTGAAGATCATGTTTTGCTAAGGAAAGAAGACGGCCAAAATCATTTCAGTAAAATATTGTTATTGTGACTTGTATCCCAGCTTTCCCCCAAAACTGGGATTTCAGGTGCCTTGCAAAAATTGGATACAGATAAAAAAGCACATACAAACATGTAAGTCAAAGCCATACAATATGCTTTTGTTAACATAATTCAGCTATTTTACAGAAGTAAAACTATTTAAAACAGATCCATTAAAACACAAAAAATTCAACATAAGAGCACGCTGTTACAAGCCTTGAAAGCAGTTCTCCAAAGCTTCTTGGAATAATGGGTTAACAACAACAACAACAATAACACAGTCGCCCCCTGTAACCATGGATTCTGTATCCAGATTCAACCATGCATGGTTTGAAGATGTGTTTTTTTAAAAAGTCCAAAGAACGACTCTTGATTTTGCCATTTTATATTTGTTACAGTTGTTTTGTGCCTTCAAATCACTTCCTATCATGGGGTTTGCTTGGCAGGTTTTATTCAGAGGGGCTTTGCTACTGCCATCCTCTACGGGTGAGAGAATGGGACTTGCCTAAGGACACACAGTAGGTTTCATGGCAAAGTGGAGAATCGGACCATATCCAGACTTGGAGTCCAGCACTTAAACCACTAAACCACATTGGTGTTCTCAGCATTTTATACAGTGGGGCAAAAAAGTATTTAGTCAGCCACCAATTGTGCAAGTTCTCCCACTTAAAAAGATGAGAGAGGCCTGTAATTGACATCATAGGTAGACCTCAACTATGAGAGACAAAATGAGAAAACAAATCCAGACAATCACTTTGTCTTGATTTGGAAAGAATTTATTTGCAAATTATGGTGGAAAATAAGTATTTGGTCACCGACAAACAAGCAAGATTTCTGGCTCTCACAGACCTGTAACTTCTTCTTTAAGATGCTCCTCTGTCCTCCACTCATTACCTGTATTAATGGCACCCATTTGAACCCTTTATCAGTATAAAAGATACTTGTCCTCAACCTCAAACAGTCACACTCCAAACTCCACTATGGTGAGGACCAAAGAGCTGTCGAAGGACACTAGAAACAAAATGGTAGACCTGCACCAGGCTGGGAAGACTGAATCTGCAATAGGTGAGCAGCTTGGTGAGAAGAAATCAACTGTGGGAGCAATAATTAGAAAATGGAAGACATACAAGACCACTTATAATTGCCCTCGATCTGGGGCTCCATGCAAGATCTCACCCCGTAGGGTCAAAATGATCGCAGGAACGGTGAGCAAAAATCCCAGAACCACACGGGGGAACCTAATGCATGACCTGTGGAGAGCTGGGACCAACGTAACAAAGGCTACCATCAGTAACACAATACACCGCCAGGGACTCAGATCCTGCAGTGCCAGATGTGTCCCCCTGCTTAAGCCAGTACATGTCCAGGCCCATCTGAAGTTTGCTAGAGAGCACGTGGATGATCCAAAAGAGGATTGGGAGAATGTCTTATGGTCAGATGAAACCAAAGTAGAACTGTTTGGTAGAAACACAACTCGTCGTGTTTGGAGGAGAGAGAATGCTGAGTTGCATTCAAAGAACACCATACCTACTGTGAAGCATGGGCGTGGCAACATCATGCTTTGGGGGTGTTTGTCTGCAAAGGGACCAGGACGACTGATCCGTGTACAGGAAAGAATGAATGGGGCCATGTATCATGAGATTTTGGGTGCAAACCTCCTTCAATCAGCACGGGCATTGAAGATGAAACGTGGCTGGGTCTTTCAGCATGACAATGATCCCAAACATACCGCCCAGGCAACAAAAGAGTGGCTTCGTAAGAAGCATTTCAAGGTCCTGGAGTAGCCTAGCCAGTCTCCAGATCTCAACCCCATAGAAAACCTTAGGAGAGAGTTGAAAGTCCATGTTGCCCAGCAATAGTCCCAAAACATCACTACTCTAGAGATCTGCATGGAGGAATGGGCCAACATACCAGCAACAGTGTGTGCCAACCTTGTGAAGACTTACAGGAAACATTTGACCTCTGTCATGGCCAACAAAGGATGTATAACAAAGTATTGAGATGAACTTTTGATATTGACCAAATACTTATTTTCCACCATAATTTGCAAATAAATTCTTTCCAAATCAAGACAAAGTGATTGTCTGGATTTGTTTTCTCATTTTGTCTCTCATAGTTGAGGTTTACCTATGATGTCAATTACAGGCCCCTCTCATCTTTTTAAGTGGGAGAACTTGCACAATTGGTGGCTGACTAAATACTTTTTTGCCCCACTGTATAAGGCATACCACTTTACTACGTCACTGTGTATAATAGGACTAGAACATCCATGGATTTTGGAATCCACTGTTCATGGGGGTATCCTAGAACCAAACCACAGCAGATACCAAGGGCCCACTGTATCCTTTCCCGATTTAAAACGATGCCATGCAGCAAAAAAGTTGGTTGGTATCTCAACAATGAAACTGGCATAGAAATGTGAACACAAAATGAAGTAGGAAAACCTTGGAATTATAAACTGCCCAGTTTAATATATGTTAGTAAATTTTATCCCCACTAGCTCAGCTGCTCTGGATTACACCTTTGCACAAATGGTTGAGATTGGCACTTATGCACTGATTGTGAAACAAACTGTGCAATCTACTTGTGAACATTCAAGTAAAAGCTACTGCATTAACTCTGAAAATGTGTAGCTAATAATACAATGAATGACATTATTAGGTACAGGCCACAGTTCTAAAATTTCAGCGCAGAAATGAACATAGACAAATGAGTTGCAAAAAAGCAAGCTACTTTTTTAATGGGGTGAACAATTGCATTTTAAAAAGAAATGCTCATTAGCTTTGGTTTCATAAACAAAAATATGAAATTCACTATTTGTGACTTCACAGTGAAGCACTATTTCAAGAGTGAAACGTCTTTCTCCGTATAATATTAGGATATTTAGCTATTTGACCAATAACAACAGTTTCAATCTAATCATCCTAAATCAGAAGTGGTACAAAAAGTGATTGGGGATGACAGTCACAAAATGGGATTAGTGTTTTCCAGGACAGTATTAACTACCATTTATGGTTAATGGGCTTGCTATTGCCAATACAAGTGGCCCTGAATAACATTTAATAATATAAAAAAGGAAAGGACAACCATGAGAATAGAGGGGGTGGAATGAGCTGCCCAGGAGATCTTGGAGGGCTGCACCTTTCCTGCAACACCTTCTGTCATCATGATTATGATGTTTTTGTCTTCTAATACTCCTGAACCACTTTAGGCCGTAGTGGGCATTTCCACCATGTTTTAAGGCCTCCAGGACATTTTAAACACAAGGAAAACCTTTTTAAAGCCACTTCCTCTTTACTTCCTGATTCTTTTTTTAAACCTTCTTTCCTGGGCTGTTAAACCCCAAGGCTTTGACTCTGCAGGACCCTGGGTGTCACCATAAGCCACACTTTGCCCACCAGTGATGCAAAGCATGCCATCTTCTTATTGCCTATTTTCTTAAATATTTTCCACTTCACTAGTTGCAAATTGCAAAGGTCTGGGAAATTCAAAAGCCAGCCATCAGTACAGCACATGTTCAGCAGCCCTAATCATTACCTGATAACAGAGATGGATGGAGCACAAAGCCACTGTTTTTGGCAGTAGCCACATACTGGTTGTTGCAACATATTGAAACAGCTCAGTGGAACATGAATTCAAAGGTTTAAATTAAAAAGTTACTCAGAATAACTTTGCAGCTAAAGAACAAAAGTCTGGCTCTATGTAAGCAACCACAGGATAACAAGAATAATCCCATCATAATGAGAAACCAGTGTCAAAAAATGATTTCTACTGAGACACTAACAACCTGATTCAGCCTTTTGCTGGGCCAGCAAATCACTTCTATAGATAATGGACTTAAAGGTAATTTCAAACCGATATTGCAACAGGGGTGGTTAACTACAGGGAATAAATTAAACAAACTAGACAGAATGTTACTGACATATATTATAAAACAAGATTCTTTTTCTCATAACATTCAACATTTAAAGCACCTTCATCTGTACAAAAACAATATGGGACTGTATAATGAAAGAATAAGGAAAAAATAGCCAAAAATGGAAAGGGGAAATTGAACACACAAAAAGGAGGGGTTAAACACTACTTAAACACAAGGCGACAAGGTATACAAGTGCTGAGTATAAATATAAAGAACATTCCTGTAGAATTTAAATGTTTGGGGGGGGGAAACAGATTTGCGCTTCTAAACCTGATTCACTGGGAGCCACTGATTCTCTGGACTGAAACGGGGGATATGAAGGAGGCAAAAACCTCTAACTGTAGCCTGAAAGAATGCATCACTTCATTGGATGACTGATGAAACTCTTCAAATGGCTAAGGGAAGATGAGAAGCAAAAGGAAAAAAGAAAAAGCGGTAAAGGTTCTTTTACACACCGGCTCACAAGGGAATCCAGATGACCCAACAGCCCATTATGAATAATCTGCCTGGCAGGACTTGCCAATAGATGGATTGGATGCACTCTGACTTGGATTCTATGGTTAATACAGATCCACTGGCTGTAACCTTGAACCTATGTTTGTCCAATGGGAAGGGATATTTTTTAATTTGCACAGCTCAAGGATGTGGACAGGATTCATGAAGAACTGAGAGCCACCACATGTGTATGAAATCCATGTCTTTCCTAACTTATTAAAAAAAAAAAACCCAGGGACTGGCTGGATACAGGGAATGGGCAATGCTTTGCTGAAGCAAGACCAGAACATTTCTTCTTTAGAGCTGGAAGAGACCTCACAGTTGAAAAAGCCTTAAATCTCACAGTACTGGACAATTACTAGCCAGTTTCCAATGTATCATTTCACAGCAAGATACTGGAGCATGTGGTGGTTTGGTGGTTGAAATGAGATACAGTTTCTCTAGTTCTATTTCAATCTGGTTTCCGCCCTGGCTAAGAGAAACATTTGGTCACCTTAGTGGATAACTTTCACCAGAAAGTGGACAGGGAAGAGTGTGTCCTTGTCATTTCTGTTGGACCTTTCAGTAGCTTTTGATAATATCAACCATGAGTTCTGGAGCTTGGAACAGGACTTGGAGGCACAGTGTCTCTATTCCTTCCTGGAAGGGCATACCCAGGCAGTGTGCTGGAGATTCTTGTTTGAACAGTTGGCTATTGGCCTGTGGGATCCCTCAGGGATCAGTTCTCTCCTCCATGCTATTTAACATACACATAAAACTGTAAAGAGAAGTTATCCAGAGTTTTTAGTTCCAGCACCATCAGTATGCAGATGACACCCAGTTCCATTATTCCTTCGCAGCTCCATCCAAGGAAGCTGTGTCAATTCTAAATCAGAGTTTGCATCTGTTATAGACTAGATGAGGGTGAACAAACTGGAACTTAATCAAAACAAGACAGAAGTTCTCTTGGTCAGTCAAAAGGAAGATAAGGGAATAGGTATATAAACCTAGGCTGGATGGAGTTACACTCCTCATCCAACCTACTGAATACAAGTTCAGCCCTAAGCCCAGATGATCAGGTTTCTATAATGTCAAAGAGTACAACTGCATGATTAAGGCTTGTGTGCCAGATCCACCCATATCTAAGGATATCAGATCTGGCCTAGAAACACCAGGAATTATAACAACTGGACAACTGCATCAATTTCTCATACAAATGAAGCTTTTACAACACAGATTTTTTTACCATATATGGAGAGAAAAATGTCAGATGTCCAAGGTGGGTTCAGAAACCTATGGTTGCTAATGGCATGCACTAAATAATTTCAGAAGAAAACCAGCCTGTGCTTTATAGATTATAGCAAAGCCTTTGACTTTGTAGGTCATGAAAAACTATAGGTTGCTCTAAAAGAAATAGAGGTGCCATTTCTGAAATGTAACCTATCCTCTGGACAAGAAACCACTGCTATGACAGAAGATGGAGAAAGGATGGTTTCTGATTAGCAAGGATATGAAACAAATCTGCATTTTATCAACCTATCTATTTAATTTCTATGCAGAATGTATTGCACAGAAAGCTAGACTGGATTCAGAGGAAGGAGGTGTGAAAACTAGAGGAAGGAATATCAACAGTTTAAGTTAAGATATGCTGATGACACCGTAGTACTAGCAGAAAACAGCAAATAATTGAAAACAAAACATAGAAATTCAAACATAAACTAAGACAAAGAAATGAAAGTTAAGAAAGTGCAAAACAAGGGTTATTGCTGAATATTAAGAAAACAAAAATAATTACAAGAGATTTAAATAACTTAAAATGGATGACGAAGACACTTAACTAGTTTAGGATTTTCTACATCTTGGCTTAGTCTTCAATCAAAACAGAGACTGTAATCAAGAAATCAGAAATGTAAGAGGTGGAAGGGCAGCTAGAAGGGAAAGTAGAAAAGATCCTCAAGTGTAAAAATATAGCATTGAATACCATAGTCAAGATCAACCATGCCATAGTATTTCAGATTTCTATGTACGATTGTGAAGTCTGGACAGGGAAGAAAGTTGAAGAGAAAAGAATCAAGACATTTGAAATCATGCCTTCAGATACCATGGACTACCCAAAAAGAAAAATGAATGGGTCTGAGCAAATTAAGCCTGAACAAGAAAACCAAAATGGCTAAATGAAGCTATCATATTGTGGACATATTGCAAAACAGAATGCTCACTTAAAATGGCAATAATGCTTGATAAAGCAGAAGGCAGTAGGAAAAAAATAAGACAACATTATGGATTAGTTGAATCAATCAAGGAAATCCCAGACCTCTGTCTGCAAGACTTGAACAGGGCAGTTGATGAACATGGTTTTTGGATGATGACCAGAGTTCATTTATAGGCTTGACCTAAATTAAAGCTGACTTGATAGCAAATTAACAACAAATAACCCATTACAACTATCCATCAGATGTTTTGGATTACAACTCCCATCAGCCCCAATAAACATGGGCAAGAATCAGAAACAATGGGAATCTAAAACAGCTAGAGAATTCTCACCTTCCTACTCCAGTACTGAAACAAAATGTGCAATTTAATATAACATGCCAAAGTAATAAGTAACTGAACATAATTACTTGAAAACAAAACATAGAAATTCAAACATAAACTAAGACAAAGAAATGAAAGTCATCACAACTAGGTATTTTAAATCAAATGCATTTTTAAAGGGAACACAAATTTTGTTATATAAATTAATACGTTCAGACTGGAATAAGTGACCAAAACCAGTCAACCACAGTTACATATTTAATGTCACACAATTTCAAAAACATTAAACTAAGACTCTTGCAGAAGTCTGGAACTAAAACGAAAGACTACACTCTGTCAAGAAATATAAACTACACTGAACAAGCAAGCAGTTCAGGGCTATCTGGCTGAAAAATATACAACTCATTTTCTTCTTTGGAACATGAAGCGTTTTAAGAAAAATACATTTTAAAAGGATACATTTAGGAAATATGTTTTCAATCTTCAAACCACCAGAAGATGACATGCACATTAAGCTACAGTTAGAAAAAATATTTTATTTAAGCAAACCAAAGTTAAAAGCAAAGCAACATGATAGTGGGAAACACTTTGTCAGGTAGCAGTCACAATTTGGTCATTTCATTACTGGCCTATAATAAGATAATTAAAATTGGTTTGCAATCCTTGAGTTTTTAGAAACTTAAAATGAATGCTTTTTAAACCAACATGCTTTATCCTGTCATTTTCCCAATGGGATACACGCATGTTTAAATTGAAAGATGGATTTTACTCCATTTTCCCATTGGCAGCCCATATGCAACTCGGGATTATCCCACGGCTTTTCAAGAATGGAATTTTCCTATACAGTGGTGCCCCGGGTTACGAATGCGCCGCCTTACGAAATTTCCGGGTTACGAAAAAAATGCATTGAAAAAAACTGTTCCGGGTTACGAAGGTTATTTCGGGTTACGAAAAAAAATTTGGTGCTTTTCGGCGCTTTTTCGCACGAAATCGCGGCTTTTCCCCATTAGCGCCTATGGGCTTTCGGCTTGCGAAAGCCTTTCGGGTTACGAAAGCGGCAGCGGAACGAATTAATTTCGTAACCCGGGGCACCACTGTACTTGAAAAGCTGCGGGATAAGCCCAGGTTGCATATAGGTTGCCGAAAGGAGAATGCAGTGAGATCCGTCTTTAAACACATGTGTACCCCATCAGGAAAACAATGGGATAAAGTGCATGCAATAATCTCCTTAGACAGCTTGAGCAAGTCCAGTGGGAGAGGCGCACCTCCCTTGTGCTCCCACTTATTTTTATTTTTGTAAATCAAAAAGCTCCCCCACCCACCCACCTTGCACCTCTGGGTGAGCAAAGAGGGCAAATACAGGTACACTTCATTTTAGATGCCCTCTGGCTGCCTTTCTTTATAAGCAGCAGAGGTCTTTTATTCCAAACACAAAGTGATCAAAACCCAATTCTGAAGGCCTTCCCAACTTAGAAGAGGTTGAACTTTCCCTATGCAATAAATTTGTTCACATAGCCCCAGAAGATGTTCCCACTTCTTTAGTAAATAAATTGGAAGTGGGGCAGTACTAGGACTCTGTGTAGAGATGCATGTTGCCCACTCTTGTCACGAATGGTTCAGTTCATGTATTTAAATTAAAACTCAATCACAGCTATTTTCAGAACATATTTATTGCAAAGTGCCATGTCCCTCTGGCTTTCTAGTAACAAACTCTGGCAAACGCTGTGCTGAGGCGATGGCACATGTGCCCACAGAGAGGGCTCTGAGTGCCACCTCTGGCATGTGTGCCATAGGTTTGCCATCACTCCTCTATAGATACACAGAAATAACATAAGACACTTGTCCCATTAAGTACTTCCTCCAAATAAAGAACAAGTACAGCAGACAAATCCTTAGGTAGTATTTGTATTGGAAAATGTTTCAGTTGTAAAACAGGGTTTCTGTTTTGTTTTTTACATGTGGGCAAAGCTTGGAAACATTAAAATTTATTCTAAGAGAAGTTCTGCTTGGCATTTCCGATACTGCATTACCACTTTGCTTGGAATATTACGCCTTAGAGATGCTTCCTATCTTATTATGGTACATTTTGATAAATTGATTGCTGTGGTCTCTTTTCATTTGGATAGATGAACACCTTTAAATTTGAGCTGTTAGCATAATGTAAATTATTTAGATATCTTAGGTTAAGTTTATGCATAGCTTAAAAGAGGAATCTCTCTTTAAAAACCTGTAAAATATCTTCAAGAATGTATTAAGTTTCAAAAATGTAGGGTTGAGAAAGCCAAGTTCATCTTCCTTAAACAGAAACTGCGTCTTCTTCAAAGAAATCAAACGGTATGAGGGACCACCACATAAATGTATGTGGGGTTGCTCACCACCTCTGATTTCATTAAAGAGGATGTAACTTCCATTTACGGAAGGTGAACCTGACTTTCTTGTTTTTTATTTATATTACTGGGCCTATCTATTGCCTTGTATTAAACATAGGGATTTTTCTCCTTGATAGAATTCTTCATCCAGGGCCATTTTGAATGTCCAATACTTTTCTACATGAATGTCATTTTTTGGAAGTCAAACCAATTTTTCCTGTATTCATCTTGCAACCCAGGTGGTATTTTCTATAACAAACAAATTTATCTTAAGCCTCTTATACAATGTGACTTTTACAAGACTATCCCACTAAGAAGTTACCAGTCACAATTTTAAAAAAGGTTTCGGTTAGGCATTTTTTCAAACAACTCAGGGAAAAGTATAGGGCACTGCATGACGTGAATAAAGAGGATAAATGTTTTATTTGAGGCTCATACGCTAGCCAATAATATCAAAAGTATGCTTTTAAAGCTGCCTTGAGTCCCTGAAGTGGGAAGAAGGCAGGGTATAAATAAACATAATAAACATAATAATAATAAAAGATGTGACCCAATCATTTATTTATTTATTTATTATTTAATCAGCAAATTGACAAAGCCATATCATATTCCTGGGATTATAATCCATGGGCCTGGAAGAAAACTACTGTCTGAATTGGTATTAAATTAGATTAAGTAGGCTGTCAGTGAATTTCTATGGGATATCATGAAATCATATGTGTGAATCTTAACAGAGTGCATAACTTTATGGAACTGTTACTAATCACTTAAATTCCTATCCTTTTCTGTTATGCCGCAACACTTGGAGTCAAATCTATCACTCCTTCTCACAGACAATTCCACTTATGAGTAATGCCACAAACCAGACTAGTGAGGAACAAGAAGAAATCAAAAAATGTTTAAAACACTTAAGAGCACAAAAACAATAAAAACAAGAAACAGCCCAGTGGGAACAGAGAATATAGTCAATAGCCACAGAAAATAGACTGGTAGTTAAATGAGCTGGGGAACAAATAGGAGATGGAAGGATACACTGCAGATGGAAGGATGCACTATCCAATATAAGATGGAAGGATACACTGCAATATTGTGTTACAGTTTTCATTTGTTTATTACTATTCTGTGCAACTGGTCCTTGATTAATAAATTTTTGATTAACTTTGTATACACATAAAAGTGAAAACTTTTAGGCTTCAGTGGCTATTATAAGTCAGAACAAGTAATGGTTAAAGGCCTGACATAGCTTCTGAGTTAACAGTAAAGTGAAATACAGCTGGCCCTCCTTATCCACTGATTATTTATTCACGGATTCAAGCATCCACGGCTTGAAAATATTCAGAAAAAGCATAAATTCCAAATAGCAAACCTTGATTTTTTTCCATTTTATGTAAGAGACACCATTTTGCTATACCATTGGATTGAATGGGACTTGAGCATCCACAGGTTTTGTTATGCACAGGGGTCCTGGAACCAAACGCCAGCGGATACTAAGGGCCCATTGTGTCTTCTTTTCAGTATTTTAATAATGTACTTACTGGGCACAGATCCCCAACTTCCTGTGTGCTAAACGCATAAAGCCACTTCGATATTCAATGTTTTGTAACCCAACACATTATTAATAATTAATTAAAGACAGCAGCATGCTTTTTTGTTCATTTACACTACAGAATGTTAAAAGAAACTTCACACAATTTACTTGTCTCCCTCACTGATTACAACAGGCCTCACACTGCAGTGTTCAGTTGCAAATCATAATAACTAGCACATTACAACTGGAGACCTCAGTCTACTTTACCATCACATGTAAAGTATGTTTTCAAAATTTAATATGCAGATGTTCTTAAAAACAGCCACAAAATGCATTAAGCCAGCAATATAAACTGAAGAGGAAGAGATTATTTAAACATCTCCAAAATTTTTGGAAAAGCCATAAAGTATTAAAGCTCTATAAAACAAAAAGCTCAACTTAAATCATCCTAGTAAATGCAAACAGAAGAGCGTTTCACCAGCATTCCAAACGGCTTGAAATGTAATGTCAAAAGTTTAATGCTTCATCAAGATGAATTCAGAGTTCACTTTTATAAATTTTCTGAAACAATTTCTCAATCTTCTCCTGATGGAAATGTCAGGAGATCTCAAATGAAAAACAGTCTGTGGTTTTTAGCTGAAAAGGAGAATATTTGCAGTTGCAAATAAACCTAATCTCAGATGAGTTAAATGTGAAAGCTTCACTTTTTAAACCTTTTATCAAAACTAAATTATGCATGCTTCAGATTTATACCACAGGATGATACTATCATGACTCACCTCGTGTTTCCCAAGGCATTGCCTGCAAATAAGCAAGAAAGGAAAAGGTCAAATAATTTGAATATTACTTCTTGAATAAATCAGTCACAAGAAACCCAGCAGTCAATCAGGTGCTGCATGTGCTCCACGACTGCCATATTTGATTAGCTTAAAGTCAGTAGATCAGTTAAATTCTTAGTTTATTAAACTGACAAGGCTGAGAGAGCATTACTTTATTTTTAAGTCATTTGCTACACCATAAAGGACTCATTAATTAAATAATTTTTCTTTCCAATAATAAGTTTCTTGTTTAATGAACTTTAAGTACTGATAGAGTGACTGGCCCATCCCTTCACCATAGTGAGTTTCATAACTGGAAAATCAAATTGTTTCTCCCAAAATTTGCCAAATAACTTTTAAGGTCATATATGAGCTAAATCATACTCATACACGCTGCCCTCCAATTATGTTACTCGAACTTTGCCTGATCATTTCTCCTTCCTCTTGTCAATGTAACCTTGAATTTGGATCCAGTGGTACCCCCACCACTCTCTCTCTCTCTCTCTCTATCTATCTATCTATCTATCTATCTATCTATCTATCTCCATCTATCTATCTATCTATCTATCTCCATCTATCTATCTATCTATCTGAGGTTTGACCTCACACATTCGCAAGGCTGACTTCTCAACTACACCACAGCAAACAAGTTTAAGGGGCGAAGGACAAGCTAGAGATCACACATAGCTCTGAGCACCGCTATCTTGCTGTCACCTCCTACCATAGAATAATCAGATGGGGAAAGGGGTCAGGAGATAATCCTGCTAATACAAGACAGTGTCCAAATAAGTGGGGCCTGGAAAAAAAGAGGAATTAAATAATTTTGTTTAGTTAAATAATATCTATCATGAGAGACTAGTAATTTGCAGTTCAAGCACATTAAAAGGCAATCAATCAGCTAGAAAAAAATTTAATTGGTTTACAAGACTATTAATTTGCTAAAGAAACCACTGTCAGTCTTGCACACCACTCATTTCCTGGGCAATGAAATGCTGACACTGACCAGCCCTTGCTTTCACAGTACAAGACAATGGGATCTAACTACAGTATGTTGAAATGTGAAATGAAATGAGGACACTTGGATCTCCCACAGCTAATGGGTAACAACTGTGTATTTGAGCTATAAATAATCATCCAGGAAAGTAAAACGCCCTTTCAACAACAGGAACCACACTTTACACTAAATAATGTTTTGCTCTGACAAAGAAACAGTCCTGCTGAAGGCATGCTAACTTCAAGTATCTTAATAAATATTTTTTTCATTACTAAAGTTTTCTCTTTTATTACTTTATAAAAGTGGCTCAGTGCAATAAGAAAGGCGATGTTCAGCCGTTAGCAATAAGATCATTGTTACATTGTGTCTAAAAGAATGGGTAATAAGACCTCTGGTAAAATATCCTGCCTGAAGACCATAGTAACAGATATTTTCCAGATAGTCCCCAATGCTCAAATCTTGGATGAGGTGTTAAAGTATGTAGTGGCATCGGATCCTGTTGTGTCTGAACAAGATAGGTTGTTCATATGAATTTCCACCTGGCTTCAGATCTCTGACAGACTACTTTGGCCATCCTGATGGCTGACGTTTACTTTGAACTGGAGAAATATTCTCCTATTGGATTTTGGACCACCGGTAAGGTGTTCATAAACCTTACTGGATATATAAATTTTATTGGTGATGGATACTTCACTTTGCAGCTTCTGTGTAGGTGCTAATTTTTTTAATTTTCAAAAATGTTGAAAATCAAGAAGAGTTCAGAACGTTGAGAGCATTAAAAGTCCATAGGAACCATAGTAGGATACAAGAACTTTGGCAGCACACAGGCTTCCATCTTTCTCACAGGCTACTTATAACATATACATGAAGGCTCTGTAAGAGATCATTTGAAGTTATGAGGTTTGATGACAGCAGTGTGCTGACATCCAACTCTTACAGAATATTTATCTCATTAATAACCAGGGAGACTCTTCTAGTTCTACCTGCCCCCATCCAGGGCAAATAATGGATGAGGGCAAAGCTTAATCAAAAGTTTTCAGGAGTCAGTAAAAAAAAAAAAATACACAGTGCAACAGTGATTCAATCAAGGGGGTATACAGATGGTGAAAATAATCCCAGTAGAATATGGGTTGAATCTTTGTTGCTCACATGCTTTTCGAAAGCACCCGAGTAAGTTTGAAGGAGGGGGCTACTAAAAAAAACCTGCAAAATCCAGGATAATCAATTTCAGGTTTTTTCCCCCCCACTTCTTCGGAAAGATTCACATTGTCGGCTGTGTGAACAACCGATGCGAACAGACCCAGGATAAGCCAGGGTAAAGCTCTGCATGCCTTCAACGTGTTCAAATACATCTGCATCATTGACTCCATCCTTATACGCAGTGCTAACACATGTGAGCAACAGAACTCACAGAGATGTGCAGAGATGTAGTTCCAATAAAAAACAGTTTGAACAATAAAATCAGAATGCATGAGTGAGATTATCTACATAGGTCCAAAACACACTGTAGAAATAATGCAGTTTAACTGCCCTGGATCAATGCTAATGAATTCTGGGAACTGTAGTTTTGTGAGACATTTAGCCTTCCTTGTCAGAGAGCTCTGGTGTCACAATAAACTACAGTTCCCAGTATTCTCTAGCACTGAACGGTCTCAAACTGGATTATTTCTGCAGTGCGTTTTGGACCTTAGTTGCGCTAACAAAAACAACATCTGGATAACCCCTAAGAATCACAGTTCTGGGTCTATATTGGAATTCAGCCTAAAATTGAATATACAAGGTACTAGCTAAAATATACAAGGTACTGGTTAAAATTGAATATACAAGGTACTGGCTGATAGTGTACATAGCACAGTGTACATAGAGTGTGTCCACCCCTGGAGATGTAGGACCTGGCCATGATAACACAGGCTTTAGTTACTTCATTGCACTTCTATGATTCACTTTACATAGAACTGTTTCTGGAAAGTGTCTGGAAACTCCAGCTGCTCCTGAATGCCATGGACAGGGTGCAGTTACAAAAAGCATGTGATTGTTTGTCACAACAACTTCATTGGTAACATGTTTGCTTCCAAGAATAATGCAAAGTGGTGGACATGATTTATAAAGTACTATATAACTTGAAACCTGGCTGTTTCAAATGACCTGCACCCAGAGGGGCCCTTCTCTCAATCCCATAACCCTCAGATGTTTATTAGCAGGAGGGAGATACAAGAGAGAGTATTTTCAGTAGTTACGCTCTGGAACTCCCATCAAGAGAAGGGAGGGGGCCCCCCCCCCCCCCCCGGCCTATATTCCACAGGCAGGAAAAGATCTTATTACTGAGACAGATTTTTTAAGCTGGGTTGAGACAGAAGTGATGTCACCTGAGGAAGATAGCCATTTAACATGTCACATGACCATCAATATTCTCAACATTTGGCACTAAACATAAATTACAGGGGTTAATCTGGGTTGCTAGTATTAACTACTGCAGTAACTTCTTTTTAATAATTTGTTTCAATTATGTTTTAAATTTGCTTTTGTGTTTTAATTGTATTTTGGGGTTTTCAAATCCATCAGTGGGATGTATGACATGGAAAGTACATGTCAATATCATTATTAGACATAAAATAGATCTAAAGATCTTATCATTAGTCAGTGGGCTTTCAATATTTGGAATTAAGCCCAAAATAAATCATGTATTTCCCAAGAGAGAAATTGCAGATTTAATTCAACAAGCATGAAAAAAAGCTGTTGGGGGAAAAAACAATCCAATAAAGCTGAACTGCACACAAAGTCCAGGAACTTTCAATGGAAGTAATCAATCCATTTGTTCTTTTGCACAAGCTCCATTATTCTAGGGATGGAAACTATGCCAGAGTACTAGCATCCTTGTGCTCTAGAACACCTTCAGCTGAATGTGTCCACTGTCAAAAATAGCAGAGCAAATTGTAATACTGCAGAGCTAAGCAGTCTATGCATGTGCTGGACTGTGGACCACTAACCAGGGATGTGTTGGCTATTTTGACTGATCTAAATTTCTTTGAAATACCTTCTTTCATTTAAACAAAATCCAAGTTACAATAACACATATTCCAGTGCGGTTAAAATAATGAAACAAAAAATACAAGGAAATGTGATGTTTCAAACCATATTTTCATACTCACGTTGGAATAGGGACTAGACATGGAGGACATGGTAATGCTGTCTGAATAAAGGCAGGCTCGACTGTCTGTTCCCAAGGCCCAGCAGGCTGATGCTAAGAAGAAAGAATATTTTAACATTAAGCTGATATACAGCATTTATTATGGAAACTGATACTGCTGATGTAAACAAACTATATTTATGAAGTCCAGAATTAGTCTACTCATTATGCAAATAGCTGTTGTTCAGGACATTTCAACTCTGAGCATAAAACCCTCTGTCAGTTCAATGTATACCCCATTCAGAGAAGATTAAACTCCTTCTGATTTTTGAAAGTAATTAAATAGTATATTGACAAGCAGGAACATTCTTATTTTTTATTTATTATTTTGTGTCAAGGAACAGAGGAAAGAGCTTGGCAGTACAAGAAAGGAATTTTGTGTGTAAATATGAAAAAATAAATGTGCTGGTCACAGCCTCCATTACTTGATTCCCCAACTTCAGATTATTCACATTGGCACAATTTTTCATCTCTTACTTTGTTATGCAGGGAGAACAGCTAGCACAATTAAATACTGACTAGAATTGAAGACTACATCTGGGTCTAAAAGAGTCACAGGTGACTAAATTATTGGGGGGATAAAAAATTACAGACTGATTGGGAAGAAAATGCCTCTCTTAATTTTTCAGTTAAGAAATATCTGTAACATCTTTCTCTTAAGCTGTTCAATTGTTCCAAGGTTACTTGAAAAATACCCCCTTCCATTTCTTCCTAATAAGCACTGCATTAGTATCTTAAGACCCAACTGGGTAATCTCTTACCAAGCCAGTTTGCTTCACTAATGCTTCATCATGGCAAGCAACAGGGCACAAGTGTCTACACTTTTCTAAGATCTTCTTGCAGGGCTGATGGCAAGGCGGACAAGGCCCAAAGTGGCAACTGTGTTTCTCCCGACTAGGATGATGGCAAGTAGGCGGCTGCCTAGAAAAAGAACAATCAAGACTTACTAAAATGATTTCAGTAACAAATATAGTCATAAATGCTTGGTTTAGATACAGTGGTGCCTCGGGTTACGAAATTAATTCGTAACGCGGCCGCTTTCGTAACCCGAAAAGCCTTCGTAAGCCGAATTGCCATAGGCGCTAATGGGGAAAAGCCGCGATTCCGTGCGAAAAAGTCGAAAAAAGCACCAAAAGTTTTTTCGTAACCCGAAAAAACATTCGTAACCCGAAACAGTAATTCCCTATGGGATTTTTTCGTATCCCGAAAATTTCGTAACCTGGGTATTTCGTATCCCGAGGTACCACTGTATTGCTTTTCTATACAGATTAGCCCAAAGTGGTTAACAAAGCATGACAAAACAAAATTAAAAATATATTAATAATAGACTGTTATCCATAACAAACCCCAGAAGGTACTATTCCAAGGTACAATGCAATAAAGCCCTGAGCAGCATGGCACCAGGCAACACTAAGGAATGCCTTCTCCTAACTTCTGGAGTGGCTGTTTTCTCTCTGTGACAATATCTGGTGTGTATTTGGTAGAAGCTTGAGAAAGTCCCTTTTCAATGGCTGCATCAACATTTAACTTTATACCAGGACAGACTGATATAGCCTCCTCACTACTGGGTCTTTTGTTCATGAGAAACAACCTGGGACACACACACACACACACACACACACACACGTGTTAAAATTACTGCGTTAATTTATTTTCGATCTGCTGCTTTGTGCTTAAATCTGTGTTTTTAATTTAGTTATGGGCGTTGTTTTATCTGATTCACTGCACAGTTTTCTATCATATTGCTTGTTTATGGATTAGAAGAAACAATGTGTATGACAGTAAGCAATGCTTCATGGTGATCATGTTCCAATTTTTTGTTGCTAAGATCCATCAGGTTAGTTTCAATGTGCAGCAATGCTTTCAATCAAAGCCAAGAAATCCGCTATTAGCACCCCTCCTCAGGTCCAGAGAAATCTTGTCAATATTGCACAGAATGTAGCAGCAGTAAACTAACTGGATGTCTTTTACCAAGGAAATCATATTTTAATACAGTTACTTAAAGAAATGAGTATTAAAAAGCAACTGAAACATGCAATTATTCAAGTATTTTACAGTAAAAAGCATAGGATGATGTACCCACATAGCCTTAATTTTGAAATACGTGTAGTATCTGCTGTGTTAAATTAAATATTAGCTGACAAGATCTGTTGCAGCCAATAAAATAGAGCATGAATGGACTACTGCAGAAAGTCCAGGGGCCATACTATCCACTGTACTACATCTCTCTCAAAACCTTTATAGGCTGCCAAGGATATGCTTTGTTTTTGTGGCTCCATCTACTGGAAAGCAAAAACAAAACAAAGCAGAAGATGCCATCAAATCATAATCAAAATAGATGGATTCCAACACTATAGTCCAGGTTTTGTTTTCATACTGTAACTCTGTGCTTTGACAAGTTATTATGAAGCATATGTTCATTACAAAAATAAATTCACAGACTTTTCCTCTATTACTTTATGTTCTCAAATTGTTTTTTCCATAAAATCACTAGTCACTCATCTTAAATGAATTAAATCCACCCCATTTGCCATCCATTTTCTAAATTACTGCCAAAGAAAAACAGGAGAAGTGATAAGCCTGCATTTTATCTGCAGGAACTCACTGGCAGCCGATAATCAATCAGATTGCCATGTTTTGAACTAACTGAAGTTTCAAAAGTTGGTGCAGAGGTAGCCCAAATTGCAATAGTCCAGCTTTGAGGTTATCAGTGTGTGAACTACCATCTTTAGGTCCTCCAGATCTTGGAAGGGTCGTAGATGGCATAACAGTCGAAGTTGATAGTAAGCACTCCTGGCTCTCACATCTACCTGAGCTGTCATTTGGAGCAACAGATCCAGAAGCAATCCCAGGGTGCACAGTCTTTCAGGGGGGAGTATAACTGCATCCAGGACTGGCTGGCACACCTTAAAAACCAGGTTAGGATCCTGGATATTAAGCACCTTTGACCTCTCTGGATTCAGCTTCAATTTGTTTTCCCTCATCTAATCCATTACCTCCTCCAGGCATTCATTCAGAGGAGACACACTATCCTTAGCCCAGGCTGTTTTTGAAGACATGGATAAATATATTTGGGTGTTATCAGCATACTGGGAGTTCCCTGCCCCAGCCTCTGGATGATCTCTTCCAATAGGGGAGAGAATAGCACCTTGTGATATATCATAAACACAGCTCCTTTTTTGAGGAGTAGCTATCCCCAAGTACCACCATCTGGAACCTATTCAAGAGATAGGACCAGAATCCCTGAAGCACAGTGCCTCTGATTCCCAAATACCCCAGGCATTCCAGAAGTACTGATGGTATCAACTGTCACTAAGAGCTCCAAAAACACCAGCAGGGTGTGGATAATATCAGGTGAGTGCTTCACAACTGCAACAGTGCTGAGAAGCCCTTTCAGGTGTCCCAGGGATGAACTGAGACCATTGCATAATTCATAATCTGCTAAAGTAAATGAGATGCTCCATTATGCTCTTCCCTCAGCTGCCACCACTAGCAGCCATACCATACAGGATGCAATAGAGAGAAACGAAGCAAGGCTGTTCTGCCAGCCTCTCTCAGTGACTATTTATTCTGTCTTTTCCCTTCCTTTCCATTCCCTTCTCCTTATGTGTTCATGTCTTTTTTAGACTGAAAGCCTGTGGGCAAGGACTGCCTTGTTTTTAATTATTATAACATAGGCCATTCCAGAAATCTTTTCAAATGAAATCCAGTCATTTTACAAAAAAAAATCAAATAAATAAGCTCTCCTTAATTGTGTTATCACCTGTACTCTTTAGTGATACTATTCCTTATACTGGGTGATTCAAAAATAATGAGGTAAAACTGAGTAAGAACAGCTTTACTGTTGCACCATATTTTCCTGAATCACCATGTATAACCAACTGATACAGCCTCCTCTCCTTCCCATTTGCCATTCAGACTGAAATAAATCAAATTTAAAGATATGAATTCTGCATGTGGTACATTTTCAGTGAAAAATACAGCAAACTCAGTTTAAAAGCCAAGTGATTCACATGTTTTAAGTAGTTTCACATTGCTATGAAAAATAAAGGTATACATAAAAATCATCTAAAAATGTTAGACAAGAACCTTGGTTGGGACCTGTAGAGAGGCTGTGTATTTGGAGGTTATTACTCTGCCTCAGAACAAATTGTTTTGAAAATAAAAGTTAGTTTCCAAAACAGTTTGAGGTGTGCAATAGAGATATGGTGCTCAAAAGGGAGAATCAAAAATTATTTTGGACACACTTACATCACTGGGCACACCTTTTTGCTGGCTGCATCCCAACCTTTCTATTGCATGAAGATACAACTGTAGAAATACTGTTCTTTATACTAACCTGCATAGTTCTTTGCACCTGGGGGGTTTGGTGGTTCGTTCTCTACCACAAGGTACTTTGAGAACAGTTTTGCCACAATTGCACTTCACATCTACAGTTTCAGGACATGGATAGCAGCTACCTAAAATTAACAAAAATACTATAAATACAATATATATATAATAGTTAACACCATTTACTGGAGAAGCCATCAAAACCACTAGAATTACTCTACAGTTACAAATATATCTAATGCAGCAATTATATAAGAGAATCAGCATTTTGAGTACAATATGAAAGTATTCATTCAGAATTCTGACTAACTTACTCACTTATTTATATACAGTCGCCCATGTTTCCAATAGGGTGCATTCCCATGGTGCATGTCTGCGTGCACTTGCAGGCACGTGCCCCATCCAAGCCTATGGGGCTTGGATATGCACGAGCCTCCGTTTTTGTTCCATATTAATAACCTGGAACAATGGCTTAAAAAGCAGTGATGAACTCAAATAATGAAGATTGATCAACATGAGATCCAGTGTGTTTTTTCACTGTCTCTTACACTGTAATTTACACTGTTGTCATCTTTCCGCTGTATACATTCTTTTATCACAAATGATAGGCTTTAAAAAAACAACTAGATTTGATTCTCCAGGGTTCTGAGTATTGAAGACTGTGAGAAAAAGAAAAGACAGCTAGATGACTATCTGAAACTATGTAAAAATTAAGAAGAAGAGGTTAGTATATTTATAGTTTTCAGTTTGAAGGCCAAGAAATCAAAAGTATTTTGTGTTTAGGGTTACAAGAAGGTGGGCGGTTATAATTTTGTAATGTGTCTAGTACGTATGGGTGAATAGTGTACAATGTGTATTTTGTAATGTGTACACTTTGTAATGTGTATTAAAATTAATAAACACGTTTTAAAAACAAAAATACGTAATTATAATTAAAGCTTGTGAACAACATGTTTTCCATTACAAATGCAAACAAAGTTCCAATTTAATAACATAAAAAGTTAAAGTTTATTGTAGGTTAAAAGGTTATAAAGAAGGCTTTCTGGATTTCTGACCTCTGTGGCAGACTGAAGGACACTTGTGATTCCGACATCCCAAAGTTCTTCCACAAACTTGATCACATGCTGGACAATTTCCAGGACAGCACTGTAACAAACACAAATGTCTTGAAATATAATAACATGGTAAGGCTGGAAGTAATCTAATTTCTTTCTGTGAATAAAAATGCAGTACAAAACCCAAAAACAACTGATCTTTTTTTAATCATTCACAGATCATTGTTTCAAAAAAGAACAGCTAAATAGCCCACATTATAAGATGATATATATCATTGGGGTGATTCTACTAAAGTATAGTACTGATATATGTTTAACACTTGCCTTCCTCTTGCACTGGTGTTTTTGACAGTCACGATTTTTTGTACACTTTGTTTCACAAAGGTATGGCTTATGGCAGGGCATCTGCTTTATATGCTTTCCACAGCGGCACTGTTTCTCAACTTCCTTTCAAGATACAGAAGGAAAGAAACAAAGGGTAAGAGATATAAATTACTCACACTGACATTAAAGTATATAATTGATCACAAAGTTAATGGAGTTACTCAGCTAATCAAATATCCCAAGAAAGGGAAAAGAAAGCAGCTTAAAAAGATCTGATGGATTTATTATGATAAGCTGTGTAAGAAGCGGAAACAAATAGTTTCACTGACTGTAACTTGTGTACAGACACAAGTCTTCTCACAGACCACTGTAATAAGGGTGAGAAAAATGGAGTAAATTTCCACAGAAATTAACAACTGAATTCACTCTGGCCCCTTTAAGGTTGCACTGGAAGCCTTTATGAAGATTATTAAATGTCTCTCACAATCCCATTACAGAATGTTATATCTACTTTTACCTAATTTAGAAGTTGTGCAAGTCAGGGTTTTTCAAGCAGTTTCCCTGAGATTCCAGAATGGTAAAAACTGGATTATGTATTCCAGCACCAAGTACACATGAGGAATGTCAAAAGGGAAAGTATTTGTTTTGTAATGAAACAAAAAAGCAATTCAGGTAAGGGGAGAAGAAAGAAAATCAGCTATAACATCTGAAACCTAAAGTGGCAAGTCAAGTAAGGGAAACAGGAAAGTGCAAAAAATGCATGTTATATTTTTATTTTAACTTATTTTAAATATATTTCCATAGCAAAAGAAATGGAAAAAGGAATAGGAAGAAATGAGGCAGAATAAAGTAGAAAAACAAAAAGGGAGATAGCTGTCAATAGGAAAAGAGAGGTAAGAAAGGAGAGAAAAGGTATAGGGAAGGAAAAGAAGAGGAAGATACCTCCATGCACAAAATCACAGCACTTAAAACTTGATAATTTCAACAGAAAAGCTAGGCTAAAACTATTCTTTGAATTTCTATGTACAGCAATATTTTTTTATTGTGTGGATAAACAGCACAGTAAGACTTGCAGCCTGGAGAAAGATGGTTTAGAAATTAACTCATTTACTATTTGAATGAACTCAGCCTAAAAAGAGACAAAGCCACAAAATAATAAGAGCAAATGAAAGGGAGTTGGAAAAGTCACCACTTTCAGAAAAGGTAAAATTGAGAATATGTCTTTTCCTGCAACTGGAAGTCAATATTATGGAGAAACAAATTTGTATCATCTGGCAAAGAAACCACAAAGTAGAGAAGATAGACAACACTGGGAATAGAGAAGGCAGCTAGGCAACTTTTTGTGTGTGTTGATTTTATTATTATTTTGTTGAGCATTCTCATTCACCTGTGGTCTGTAGTAGTATCATTAAAAACTGTTTATATGCTCCTTTCTCATGACTCTCCTCCACCCAATACTACAGTTACTAAGCTTCTCTGAAGTGTAGTTGTTTGTGAAATGGTTTAAAAAAGGAAATATTGAACATATACCAAAGAAACAAAATATTCTAAAGCAGCCTCATACATTTTTATGTGTGGTCCTACACACTGATCCAAAATACTTCATGTAACATAGCCCAAACTGTACATGCAGTTTGCTGGATTTGAAAAAAAAAGAAACCAGAAGCTCTACATTTCTTTTTGTTTCAGTTTGCTTGAGAAACAGTAAGAAGCACTGCAGATAGGATTCTTGTGGGTCCAGAAAGGGAAAGGACAGAAATAAACAATTCCAGAAGCACTAAAATAACAGAAACATTTAAAAAGCACATGACTAAACTGACAAAGAAACACTAACCTGTCTACAGATTTCACAGGGGCCTCTGTGGCAGCGCTGTGAACATCTATGAATGCCACATTCAAGAACTTTGTTGCAGCTGTCTCCACAAGTAGGCACATCCTCCGTACATGGTAGAGAAAATTCTAAGTAGAAATCAAAACAACTATTAAAGTGGTGTTATATAATTTGTAGATGAAAAGAGTAAGCTACATTCTCATGTGTTTCATAAAAAAAGGAGATACAGTGGTACCCCGGGTTACGAAATTAATTCGTTCCGCGGTTAATTTCGTAACCCGAAATACCTTCGTAAGCCGAATTCCCATAGGCGCTAATGGAAAAATAGCTCTCTGCTGCCCTCCGGTGGCGGAAAATAGCGCCGCGGTTTTTTCGTAACCCGAAGAAACCTTCGTAAGCCGAAGCAATAAATCCCTATGGGATTTTTTCGTATCCCGAAAAATTCGTAACCCGGCGCATTCGTATCCCGGGGTACCACTGTATATCAAGATAAGGATATTTACATCTATGATTTAATTTAACAAAGCTACATAGGACTTGTGTCTATCACTTGTAGTGACCTTTAAATAAGCAAAAACACCTCCCCTCCCCTTAAAAAAACAAATCTTGCCAAGGCACTTTAAGAGTCATCATAAGGCACCTCAGAGTCATCATAAGTCTGAAATTATTTGAGGACATATAACAACAGCAACAAAGCATATGCATTTAACCATTATGTATTGTAGGTTTCCCCTGTAATCAGTCTGTTTCTTAATGCAGTTTGGATCATTTCAGTTTTAAGATGCTTAACTATTTTGTTTAAGTGGATGCATGTCAGTTTAAAATAGGCTGCAAAGAAACAAAAGACTTACTGGATTTTCCACATGGACAAGACCGTTTCCCAGATCGAGGACATTCTCCACAGGAGCCACCATGACAAACTTGTTCACAGGCATGATAACCACAAGGCAATGTTTTACCACAAACCTGGTGGCAAGTGAAGGAATTGCCGTATTAACTAAATATTGAAATTCCACAGAATGCAAGAAAGAAAAAAGCTGACTTCTCCCAGAAGAATTAGTAATATGTAAACCACATTCTGGTAGAAAGTAATTTTAATTTTTTCAGAATAAACCTTTTTAAAGTTGCATGATCCTTTTCAGGAACAAAAACAAAACAAAACTCAAGAGGTTTGATTACGTTGGCTAATCTTCAGATGTTTACCTGCATGCACTAATATTTTTTTTAAATGGCTTTAAGTGGATTGTGCAGTATTTACTGATACCAATAAGAATTCCAAAGAACTGTAGGATATAATAGTACGCTACATCCCAATACTGGGATGTGGTTGCTAAGATGCCAGTTCTGATGATCAGAAGATTAGAAGGTTGGCAGTTCAAGGCCCAAAAGTAAAAGAAAGCATATTCCTAAAGTACTGGGGGGTACTTACTGTCCCCAATGAATTCCACTTCTAAGTCAATTGACAAAACATTGGTTTCCTCTCAATAAGGTTAATCCGCTCACAATAAGAGCACATCACTTCTGCTTTGCTGCATCATGTTTAGTGAAATATAGTGTAAGACCCTTTTCTGACCTAATACACTACATGTATACCTCTGTTAAAAAAGTAGATGTGTTCCTGGGTTTTACTTCTTTAATGGAAACTTTGGTTCTAGAGGTAGAAATAATATGGACAGAATAGGCATAGGTTCCTACACCACCAAAAAAACCTATAGGCAAAACCTATCAATCTGTTTTTTTCAACATGCCAGGGTAGCTGGTGAGCAGGTTAATCTTTCCCCCTTCCTTTCTGTTTTGCTCTTCACACATATTCAGCAAGTGATTCTGGAGACAGCTGTTTATCTTGCCTGTGCTAACACATAACTCCAACTAAGTTGTGACAGACTTTTAAAAAATTACTTTTTAGACAACAACTCTCACCAATGGCTGTGCTGATTGGGATATTCTAGGAATTGTTGTTTTTCAAAGTAACATTTCTAGGTTGTGGCTTTTAAGACAACCAGAAAGCATCAGATGTTCACATGGAGTTGCTGGACATAAAAACTTGGATAAAAATGTCCTCCCCGCCCTTCCCAATTTAAAACCATTGTTCTGTTTGTTAGCCTAGCAAGCTTTCCTTTTTCCTGCAAAGCAAAGCTTTAAATAGCTGATGACAAATTAGCATGGCAACTTACCTGATCACAATGCCATAAAGGACTTGCACAAAGTCTTTCTGCTACCTGTCTACCACAGATACATCTTTGCTTACTGACTCGTGGGCAGGGTTGACAGTCTCCTAAAAGTAAGACGGAGTTAATGATTAGAAACGTATTTGTTTAATTTATATTCTGCCCTTCTCCCACCAAGGTAACCAAAGTGCTTGCCACAAGGTTAAAAAAAAAATACAACTAAATTCTGATGATACAAAAATTAAATATGAAAAACATTACACGAGCTGTCATCTTTAAACTGTTAATCAACAATTATCCAAGAGAGAAATTGTGAGGGAAGAAATCCACAACTGAGTGCTGGACAGGGGGCAGGTCTGCAACAGTAAAACAGAAATGATCTAAAAAGAAAACCTTTCTTTTGCACACATCCACATCTACCTGGATGACAAGGTTTCTCACAGTTGTGTTGTCCACATGGCAATTTCCGTCCACAAGGCAACTGGCATGACCATTCCTTTGTGCTGCATCTCCGTGGCACAGGTCTGGCCTTCTTACAGTAACAGGTTACTGTGATCATCTTTGGACAAGGTGGACAAGGACCTAAAGAGACCAAAAAGGAGCATGACATAAATGCTGTCTTGAGCAACTTCACCACTACATCAGAGATGGGTCATATCACAAATTCTGACCACTGCTTTGTTTGATATTCAGTTGATATGTGCCATTTGGTGTTTTTGGGACTCCAACTACCTGAAGCAGAATTCTTGAAAAATCTGGGTGGGCCTATAGGGTTCAAAGTCTGCAAGAGCTGCACTTGTTCCATGGGCCACACCTTCCCCACTTCACCATTACAGTGTATGCAACAGAATGGATTATGTTCAGATCCCAAGTCTGCCATGTCACTAACAAGATGACCTCAGCCAGTCACTACCTTTTGACGGTAACACATGCCTTGATTACACCCTGTTTGGACTACTGTAGTGCAGTCTACATGGGGCTACCTTTGGAAACTGTTCAGAAATTTCAGCAGGTGCAAAATACTGCAGCAAGAATGCTGACTGGGACTATGTAGTTATAGAGACCATATACCTCCCTTGCTGAAACAACTTCACTGGCTACTGGTTCATTTCCGGCCACAATTCAAAGTGCTGGTCATGAGCTATAAAGCCCCACACGGCTTCAGTCCAGACTATCTGAGAGACCATATCTCCCCACATGAACCTGTTACAGCCCTAAGATCCTCAGGAGAAGGGTTTTTCTTGGTTCCGCCACCATCACAGACTCATCTGGTAAGGATACGAGAGAGAGCCTTCTCAGTGGCTGTTCCTGCCCTCTAGAATGCCCTTCCACAAGAAGCAAAGCTGGCTCCCTCCCTGCTGGCCTTTCATCAGCAAGCAAAAACAGCTTTATTCATCCAAGCTTTTAATGTACAATCGTGGGGTGGCTTGGGTGTTTGTTATATAGGGTGGGTATTATGATTTTAGTGTGGTTTTAATGTCTGTGTTTTATATTGTTTTTAGATTATATTTTTAATTGTTTCATTGTAATACGTTTTTAGATTTTTTATTTGTGAGCCGGCTTGAGTCCTTTTCGGGGAGAAAGGCAGGATATAAATCAAATATAAAAAAATAAATAAATATCCACAATGGTGTTGTGAGGACAAAATGGGGAGATATTGTGTGCACATATGAGTCTGTAGATATGGATGCAGCTAAAAACTAAGACTAATATAGTCCTCACTAATAGTTAGGGTTTCATAGTACTATCATACTATGGGTTTCATATTGCTATCAGCTGCACAGACTAGTTTATCAACATGCAGCAAAATTTAAATCTACATTATCCCATGCTTTCAAACAGTTACATTTTCAGGTCAGCTTGGCTAACAAGTAATAACAACATTATGTACCTGGGTGACAAAGCAGCAGGCACTTGTGTCCACAGGGAGGCTTGAAATTTCTCTCACATACTTGGCCACAGGAATGGGGAACTAGCCAGGGATCTAATGGTGGATCTTCCACTTTTCCACAGTAGCAGTAGTATCGAGAGGGAGTTTCAGAACGCTTGTACTCAAACCTACACTTTGGGCTGAAAGCGGAAAGGGAGGAAATTAATGGAGAGTTCAGCAAAGCTCAAGTCAAGGATACAATGCCACTGCAATCACACCTTAAGCCAATAGTGAGGTAGTCACGCATACAATATTCCAACAAGTATACTAAATGCCCATTTTTAAATGAAAAGGCATATCTGTTAGTCAGTCAATACAAAAACTCAAATAACAAAGCCTAAAACTCTAATATGAGGGTGATGAGAGAAGCTGGGCAAGCCTGGTTTGACCCAGCCAAACACAGTTCAGGGAATGTTGTGAAGTTGGGCCTGCGAGGGAAAAGAGATGTCAACTAGAAACTCCAGTCAGCTAAAGAGTCATATAGGAAGAATGTGGAACAAAGGCCTGGTACAGATGGGCCCCGAACAACAGCCTCGTCACGTGTGAGGGGCGTCCCGCCCAAACTCCCCTCGCATATGATGAGGGCATCCTGGCTGTGTGGTGCCAAATAGATGGTGCATGTAGCAATGACGTCACTGCTGCACGGCCTCCAGATGGAGCTGCTGCGCCACCAGCTGTTTGCGGCAGCGCAAAAAGGAGCTGCTTTTTAGCGGTCCTTTTTTTGCGTAGCCACGCCATACAATTTGGTTGCTACAGCGCTACTACGCGAGAAAGAGAGGCAGCTCCCGCGAGAAAGAGAGGTGGCCAAAGTTAGGGCAGTCAGACAAAATCTGAATAGGATTTTGGGAACTGTGAATAAGGGAAGAAGTTTAATTCATTTTTTTAATATAATGAATATTTACGTGTTTTATTTTCTACAATTTGTTTCCCTGTTCCATTTAGGAATTGATAAGAAGACTGGTCACGCTTCCCACCATGAACCCACTGATCAGCACAACCAGTTGTGAAGCATCCTTCACAGACACCAAAATAATTAATCAGGGCTTGCAGTGCAAATGTGTGCAATGTTCGTTCCCAGTGATTCCAGAACCTTTGTAAATGGATTTCTACCTAAGGTACAGGAGGACGACAGGGAATATGTAAGAGGACAGTGGAAGACTAAACTGGTGGAAGTTAAGCAAAATAATTTATCCCCTCCCACACCTCTGGAAACTCTTGCAAGTAGATATTCTTTCATGCAAGGACTGCCACTCATGAAAAGCTCAGTAAACTTCAACTGAAGTACACAAGATTTGGATGTAGAGCTCTTAGAAACCACTGCATGAATACCATATACTAATGCACTAATTCCAGAAAAGGTTGTTCCTCAGCATAATAATATGTTGAATTGTAATTCTACTCACATGGTGGACTTTGGACCAATGTGGGTCCCCAAACCATCAGCTGCTAGTCTTTGGAAAGTTTCCAGGAAATAAACAAACTGTCATAGGCTTTGGACACAAATATGGTGCTGGTCCCTGGCACGGTGGGGGGGGGGGTAATCCTGCTGGTCCCCACATCAGATAGTTTAAGAAGCACTGCTCTATTGCAAGGTGAGCAACTGTGGTACGAGTCAATTTTCATCCTCATGTCACTCCATTTTCAGTCACAGACATTCAGATCCCTTTGGGCAAATTTAGGCCAGGAGAACTGGGGGACCATTCATGGATGCCTCTGGAAGCAGTGATTGAGCTTTCAGGCATTCATTTTCAAACTTTTTTTTTTTTTGCCCAATTTAAAAGGGAGGGGGATAGTTCTTAGATTGTATGCCATGGGCAGGTTTACTCTTATCTATTTTATTGTTTGTATGTACAGCGCTGTGCAAATCTACTATATAAATAAAGCATAATAATAATAATAATAATAATAATAATAATAATAGAGGTGGAGGGAAGAGCAGGGATATGAAAAAAGTATGGCTGTATATGTGACCTGCATAAATCCAGCACTCTTACCCTATTGTACCAGTGACCATTTGAATTTCACTATGTTTAATAGGTTGGGCAACAGAAACTATTAAGAAGAGAACACAAGAGCCTAACCCATCCAGGCATTTTCTAAAATGCATGTTATGAATAGCAAGCATAACATAGGGTAACATCTTATGCTCTGCAAACAAACTTCAATGTAACAGCTATTTAAATACATCAGTGTGCCGTTTCCAATATTCTAAAAAAGTCAGTAAAAATAATTATAAGTGGGATGCAATGAGGCAACTGTCTTTGAACTGTAGTGGGGCCTTTGTAAATATTATCTTATAAAGTGAATAAAAATGAGCAGAATCCTGATTTTGATGTGGTTTATGCCTACAAGAGACACACAATATAGATTGGATTAGTTAGGAATACTTCAATATGAAAACTATTTTGCCAAAGCAACATCATAGCATTCTTTTTCCAGCTTGATAGCTGTACCCACCCTTCTTTCTAAAGCTGTTGCTTAGTTTTTCCACCACATAAAGGAGCTTTCAAAATAAAACCCAAAAAGCCTACCATGGCCATGGATAATCCTTTTTTCCAAAATCATCATCTGTCAAGGGAGAGGATATTAGGAAAAGGCTATCCTTCGCCCACTTCTGAATGCACGGCATGTGAAATATGCAGAAACATCCAGAGCAACTCCAGACCTAAAAGACAAAGATAGATCAGAAGCCCTTACTAGCAAATCTGTTGACTGAACATATGACATTTATTATTATATATACATGCTTCTTGTAAAAAGCAACCACTGTGGCTCATAATAAATAAAACCACAAATGTAAATTAACAAATAAACCATTGTACACATATCACGATAAAAATAATTTTGACCTGTAAAAGCACCCATTCCTGAACTGTACCTTGTGCTTTGTATCTATAAACTCAGACATCTGGTAACTTTTATCTTCAGTGATTTCTCCCATATCATCCTTCAGGTATTAACAATACACTTACACTGCACCCATATGGCATAAATAATCCAGTTTGACACCACTTTAACTGCCATGGCTCCGTGCTATTGAATTCTGAGAACTGTAGTTTTGTGAGGCATTTAGCCTTCTCTGTCAGAGAGCTCTAGTGCCACAACCAACTAGTTTCCAGAATTCCACAGCATTGAGCCATGGTATTATTTCTGCTGTGTAGGCATAAAACTATCCTAAAATGCATACATTTGCTAAACAGCTGCAGGGAGAGGGTCTTGTAGGGAACCCAGCAGCAAAGCCTCATCAGAAGCAAATGCTCTAAAAAAATTGCTCCACAACTAACAGGAAAAAAAGCATCTCTTCTCCCATCTCTCCTTCAAAGAAGTCACTTAGGACATCACTACAAGTGGTTTATAGACCGTGAGAACATTGGGAAGGAAGCAGCTTTGGTAATATTCATCACAAGACAACATGCCCTGTCCCCAACATGTCCCTTTTCATTCACAGAGGAAACTCATGAATAACCCGGCAATTGTGCCAGTCCTCTGGTGTGAGACGTCGCTCCTGGGACAGTTGCATGATTGCCAGTCACATGGCGTCACAATGTCCCCTTCTCCCTCATGTACTATCACCCTTGCTATTCAAAAGCAGCCTGGTTTTTCCCCCCGTTTTTTTCCCTTTCTTTTGTGTAAAAGGGGGGAAAACAAAAACAAAAAAATCCCTAAAGGCATGCTGGGTAGGGAGAGACAAGGAAGTGGGGTTAAGGAGAATTAAGGACACATGTGTGATGGGATAGCAACCTTGGTCATGCGGCTGACTGAGGTGCGATGATGGATGGCTGCAAAGCAGTATGTTGCCATTTTAATTTCCTGCGAGAGCAGGGCTGGCGTGGTAAAAACCCCTTTTCCTGACCCTTTCAGAACATGTCTTGTTCTGATCAGGATTGCTTCTGATCCGGGGTTGGAAAAGTGGGACAACAAGCAAGCAAGCACTGCACCAATAATATAACATGAATGGAAATTTTGCTAATAGATTGTCAATTAAACAGCAGCAGAAAGTCTCATGGCAGAACAAGTCGGAAGTTTATTGAAGATTTCCCACATAAATGTAACAAGATATTGAAGCTGGAAGACTCTAAAGATTCTTGAAGCAGCATCACTCACTAGCTGAATTAGCTGGCCACACCTAGCAAGAAGACAAACGCACTGAATCTGTATCACTGAATCCGTGTCACGCTATTTAAAGAGTGTCCAAAGGTGGAAGCCTAAGTACATTTGCCCTCTATCTTTGGAGAGTAAGGTAAATCCAATAGAACAGTAAATACAGAGGTAAATAATACTATTACGGTACTCACAATGTGTGATACTTACAGCCTGGTTTCTCTTAATTGAAGCAATACAAATCAAGCATGTCATTGCCCCAGACTGGAAAGCATCATTCATGTATTGTCTTGTGCGTTCCAATTCACTTGCATCTCCACCTTTGAACACAACAAAATTAATTTGTTTCATGATACCAAATTACAGTCATGAAAGTTTTATCTTTACTTTTGTTTATGGACCCACGACAAAGAACAATCTAACTCATGAGGGATTTCTTTCCATGTAAAAGATGCTACACTACTATTTAATGCTTTGAAACAGAAATTCTGTATAAATCTAGGTCATGTCTATCTCATTCTTAGCTTATAGTTTCTCTTCAAACAATGTATGCCCTATAAATACAGGTGAGTTAAAAATAGTGCTGCTGTGCCTTGAATCACCATCACTTATATTCTGTCTCTGAAGGGACTGCATACAGTTGGCCCTACATATCCACTGATTCTTTATCCAAACATACAAGCATCCATGGCTCGGAAATATTTAAAAAATATATAAATTCCCAAAGGCTAACCTTGATTTTGCCATGTTATATAAGAAACACCATTTCATTATGCCTTTGTATTTAATGGGACTTGAACATCCACAGATTTTGGTATCCACAGGGGGGTCCTGGAACCAAAACCCAGTGGATACCAAGGGCCCATTGGAGTGTCTTTTTTACAGTTGTGGAATCTGCTTTAGCCAGAGGACAAGAATTCTTTCCAATTTTTGATTCATGGCAAGAATACTATATACAGTAGTCCACCCTTATCCCCAGGAATATGTTCCAAGCCCCCCAGTGGATGCCTGAAATTACAGATAGTAATGAACCCTATTCTAGTAATGTTTTTGGACGATGACTGACTGCAGGTTATTGAACCAGAGAGAGCAAAACCATAGATTGGGAGGAGGGGGCGCTATATGATATTTTCAGACTCTGACTGCACAGAACAGAAAACATGAATAAGTGGGGAATACTGTATGTTACACCAACCAAGAGGACAATGGCCAATTTAGCAGCACATAATGTAGCTTCTACCATAATCTACTCAGCATGGAGCAGCATGGAAGATAGAAGCACAGAGGGGTATTGTCAGTGGTCTCTCCATTTCTATATTTATTGCTATACTTAAAGCTTTTGAGACAGCAAAGCTATATTTATGAGCAAATATACTTACAGTACATTGTTCTTACATCCTACTGACATTATATTGCTCCTAGGGTAAAACTATTAATATAAAAAATCTAGTACTATTCCAGTTGGAAATCATTGTCTGAATAACCAGTATTCTCAATGTAATGACAGATCATTGTACAGTTGGCCTTTCTTATACACTGATTTTTATACACGGATTCAAGCAGCCACGGTTTGAAAAGGTTAAAAAATATATAAATTTCAAATATCAAACCTTGTTTTTCCATTTTTTATAAGGGACACCATTTTGCTATGTCATTATATTTAATGGGACTTGAGCATACACGGAGGATCTTGGAACCAAACCCCAGAGTATAACAAGGATCCACTGTATATACTAAAATCTTAAAAGGGGACCAGACTTTACCGGTTTGAATAGTATAAGTTGTAAACGTTTTGTCCAATATTTTTCCATGTTTTCCTTCAATCTCTTCTTCGTCATCTTCAGAAGAGGAACTAAACTGTTCTTCCACAAGTTTTTTAGCAGCAGCTTGATTAGCTTTCATAATTTCATCAAATTTTTTCTTTGATGCCAACTCTGTTAAAAGGAACAAAGTGATAACGTTTAAACTAAAATATTATGTGTGTGTGTATGTGCCTTCAAGTCATCTGTTGACTTATGGTGACCCCTGAATTTTATAGGGTTTTTGTAAGGGCATCTAAAATACAATACTGTATGGTCTTTTTAAAAATATGAAATGCAAAAACAAACAAAATCTCTTTAAAAAGCTAATAAATCACATAAAGAGAGGAAAATTCAGAAAGACTATTTTTGACAGGAGACAGATGCTACATTTCTGTATGAACAGCAATTTTTAAAATCATCTTCTAGTAAGCAAAGCAAGTGCACATGAAAAATAAGGGTAGGCTTTCCTCGAGCTAGTTCAGCACTTTCTTGAAACCACCCACACTTCTGAAACTAGCCATCTGTTCAACATATAAACCTGTAGTTATTACTGTGAAAAATAAATTATATCAGTCACAAATGGCTGGCTAATAAAGGCCCTAACTAAATGTTACACATATATGCACATAAATAACCCAAGAGTCCCTGCTATTTGAAGACTATGTCCCCTTTTCTTCAATTCCCAATATAGAGATAAATAAAACTAACAAAAGTGTCACATCAGCCATGAATAATAAATAATTATAACCTTAAATCTCAGTTCTATTAGACCACCTACTAAACTTCAAGGCTGCAATCCTTTACCCATTACCTGAGAATGAGCTCCGCTGAGCTCAGAGGAACTAACTTCTGCATAAACATTTCTTGATCGCACTATAGGCTGCTTTCTTTACTGACAGAAGTTATAAATTCATACAATTTCAGGTCAGCATGGTATTGTGGTTTCAGCACTGGATTATGACTTTGGAGACCAGGGTTTGTGACCTTAGGGAAGTCACACTCTCTCAGCCTCAGATGTCAAACACACGCCCCTCTGAACAAATCCTGCCAAGAAAATCCCATGATACATTTGCCTTAGAGTCAACACCACCCACTGAATAATATGGGGCTTGTGCGTCTGCATTTTCCCACCCATGAGAGTCCCAAAACTGATCCCCCATAAATGGGAAGGGACCACTATGCAAATGTTTAAGATTCAGAACTCAAGCATCTATATTGTATTTTTTTTTATAAATGGGTTTAGGTTGTATTTTTTTTTATAAATGGGTTTAGATCCAAATTACAATACACCAATATTCTAATATTTAAAACATATTTCCAATAAACCATTTATCAGCTTCTGAACGATTTGTTCAGATATATTGCTTATATCTCTTTTCTATCAGACCACCTACTAAACCATCCTGAATGGTGGAATCAGCAAAAACTGCTCCTCTTTTCTGTTGATAAAGGCATTTGCTAGGTCAAAACTCACTATGTGAGCATATTGGCACCACTATTAATACTTAATAACAATTAATTATTAATTATATATTATTTAGCAGTCTGCTGAAAATGAAATAGTTTTCCTTCACTGACAGTTATGTTCCACTCTTCAAACTCAATCCCACATCCACTGGTGTTCCCAGCTGTCTACTAATGCTTACTAAAAGATGGCACATGTGAATGCTGGCTGGAAGTATGTGAATATTATGTGCATGTAAGATACCTGACTGTGCATGTGAGTGAGAGTGGGAACAGCATGTGCATATGAGTGATAATGGTAGTATACTGGATATTTATGTTTGTGAAAACGGTGAGGGGGGGGTTGTGCACACACATGTTGTTGTATCTTCAAGATGTTTCCAACTTATGGCAGCCCTATCATGGAGTCTTCTTGGTAAGTTTCTTCAGAGGGTCTTTGCCACTGCCATCCTCTGAAGCTGAGAGAGTGTGGCTTGCCTAGAGTCTCTCAGTGGGTTTCCATGGACAAATCCTGGTCTCCATACTCCAGTGCTCAAATCACCACACCATGCTGCTTTTCTGTGCACATCCATTCATTCATGTGACCCTCGGCTTGTCATGCCCTCGCAATCTCAGGGGAAGGCAACGGCAAACCCTATCTGAAGAAACTTACTAAGAGCATAGCTTTGTCTCAGGGTAACCATAAGTTGGAAACAACTTGAAGGCACACAACAAGACATATATGGGATATTTTATAGATAGATAAGTAATATCATATATGTTTTGTTGTTGTTGTTGTGTACTTTGAAGTCGTTTCTGATGTATGGCAACCCTATCATGGGGCTTTCTTGGCAGAGAAGGTTTGCCATTGCCTTCCCCTGAGGATGAGAGAGTGTGACATGCTCAAAGTCATCCAGTGGGTTTCCACAGATGAGAGGGAAACTGAACAATGTATTCATTCATATGCGTGTGCATATATATATATCCTATCATATTTGAATGGCATATATCTCGTATCACACACACACATATATCTCACATATGTACCTATGAATATATACATACGTATCATGTATGAATGATACATATATATATATATATACATATATGTATCAGTCTATGAACATATACACACACATATCATATATGAATTATATATGTGTGTGTGTATCATATCACCCACACATATATATCTATCTCTTCCAACTCTGATTTTATGCACACATATATATTTAGACACACACATATCATATATGATATACACACACATAATATAGATGGAGATATAGATATATATATATTCCATCTCTATATGAGAGATTATATCATACATCTATATGTATATCAAATCTCTTATGAATATATACATATATATATGATATATTATATCCATATCATACACCTATATATACTCATATATCCATATTCCTATGAATATATCATATATGAATGAGATATATATATATATATATAGTCACACATATATATATCACAAATATATAAATATACATAGCCATGTATATATACAAATCATATATGAATGATAAAGATAAATATATATCATATCACACACGCACGACATACAAATCTGAATTATACACACACACACATATATATACATATATATATGTGTGTGTGTATGTGTATGTATATATATATATATATATATATATATATCTCAACTCTCCCTGTCCCTCCCTCCTTCCTTCCTTGCTCCAGAGGGAGACTGACCGTGGGCCCTGTTCCCTGCGGGGCGAGGGGCCTCTTGTGGGGCTCCTGGCGCCCTCCCTGGCCCTCCTCGCTCCGGGGCCCCTGCAGCCTGCGACCCCGCTCGGCCCCGGCCCCTTCCCCGGACTCCCGCCGGACGCCAAGCCCCGGCGCCCTCCATGGCTCTTCTGCCGCCTCCAGCCGAGCCGAGCCGACCGAGAGCCAGGTGCACCGGCGAGAGGAGGGACGTCAGCACTCAGCAAGCTTCGCCCGCCTTCCACACCGAAATACAACTCCCAGCATCCCTCGGGGCTGGCGGCAGGACAAAAGAGCACCCAGCCTAGAGCGGCGCTGCCCAAACCGGAAATGGGAACGCATGAAACCGGAAGTCTCCACCTGTAAGGAGCCACGTACCGGCCGGAAGTAGCCTAATGGCACCGCGCCACGTCTGAGCTTGGAAGCTAAGCAGGGTCTGGCCCGGTCAGGAAGTGGATGGGAGACCGAGGAAGAAACAAACAGAGGGGGGTTATTTATTTACTTGGCCCTTGCAGTCTCTCCCAACTCTGCTATGATTCATTTAAATTCTTCCCTTCTTATGTAGTATGCCACCATTTTCGCCATTTGATTATTGGACTGTTGATATTGTTCTATTTTAACAGGTTAATTTTAATTGCATTATGTTTAATTCTGAGTCAACCTTGAGCCCTTTTGCTGGTCTTGAACTTGTAACCCTTCTGGTCTTGAGTGAGGGGCTGCAGGACAGGCATTTAACCACTGCGCCACTCTGACTGACAGAGAGAGAGCTCTGGTGCCACAACAAACTATAGTTGTTGTTGTTTTGTTGTTGTTATATTTCTTTGTATCCCAATCTTTCCCCTGAACTGGGACTCAGAATGGCTTCACGATATTTTATATATATATATATATATATATATATATAATCACAGTATTTTTAAAAAAACCAATCCAAATGAAAACATGGAAAAGAGGTGCATTAAAAAGGAATTAAATTTATTACCATGTTAAAATAGATAGCTATTAGAAGAATAAATTATACATTTTTAAAAAGATGAAACTGTATAAAACGCTTTAAAACAACGTCCCAATTCCCAGGATTCCCTAGCACTGAGCCAGGGCTTTTAATGCGGTCTCAAACTGGATTATTTCTGCAGTGTGTTGTGTTTGGGACCAAAGACAGCTACCTAGATTATCTTTCCTGTGGCAATGGTCCCAAACCGTGCCCTTTAAGAGCTCTTTTTGCACTTCAGGTCCCAGAAGCCTCAGCCATGTTGGCCAATAGCCTGGGATTCTGGGAGCTGGAGTCCAAAATCCCTTAAAGGGCACAGTTTCAGGACCACTGTTTTAAGCGAAGGAACCGGTGAAACCAGGTCTCAGTATTCCTTGCCTACGGAAACCCTGTGGATTTGATTTATTTATTATCATTATTATTACAAATAAAATCCAATCATTAATACCTCATGCATAGTGCAACAACAGATCCATTGAAACGCAATAAATCAGGTGTTAAATAAATTGCTTCCACATATTTGTTTGTCAAATCCCATTCTTGTCTCTGATATTTACAATACAGTACATGTATCAATTGTTGAGCCTATAAATTCTATGTCTTAAACTGTAGTAGACCTCTCTAAGTTTCTTTGATACGTGTGACTTCTACTTAAGTATTTTCTACTTCTGTTTCTGATTCATTTCCCTGGTTACTTCACCAATGAGTACCATGGGTAACAGGGGACTTGAAGGCACACAGAGTGGAGGCTCAAAGGGTGTGGGAATAACATGGCTCTACAGACTTTGCTGGACTGCAACTCCTAGCATTCTTCCCTATTGGCTGTGCTGGTTGGGGCTGCTGGGAATCACAATCCAACATCATCTAGATGATGATCGACATCATCATCCTGCACAACTACCCTTTATAAAAGGTAAAGGTTTCTCCTTTGACATGAATGTCTAGTTGTGTCCGACTGTAGGAAACGGTGCTCATGTCCATTACTAAATTGACTGCACCAAATGCTGTTACCTTCCCACTGAAGTCGTACCTATTTATCTACTTGCACTTTTACATGTTTTTGAACTGCTAGGTTGCCAGAAGCTGGGATTTGTGATGTGAGCTCACTCCGTCATGCGGCGCTTGGGCCTCGAACCACCAACCATCTTGCAATTGCCAGAGTCAGCATCTTAACCACTGGACCACTGTATCCCTTACCCTTTAGTACTGCAACAAAAGGGAAAACCTTTACCTTTATACATAGTTCACCATTTAAGTATCATGGTAAAAATTCAGCACGTACAGTATATATGCATTTTTATTTTATTTTAAATAAATTAATCACAGAATAAGCTTCATGATAAAAATTCAATATGTATCTCAAGTAGCACCTTTACAAAAATCAACCTCAGAGGTCATGTATATTTAGTATAAACAGATATTATTTTATTAACAGTGGGGTTTCCTTATACTGTATCAAGTTTTCATAAGACAATACTGCAATTAATTATTCTGCAAAAAAAATTCTAATTTTCTGGGCGGCTGCCACAAAAACGTTGTGACATTAATTTGCTTTTTCTCAACAATATAAGAAACTTCGCAAGGGAAGCATATAATGAACGTACTATACTTTCAGCTGATTCTTATTCACATAGACATAAATATTGATTTTTGGTATATTTACCATCTAAATAAGGTGCTGGCATTGTCTGAAATTACAGGTACAGGGTTGCCAGATCTCAGGCCCTGGCTCTGAGTCTCTAGTTTGCATGAGTCATTTACAGACAGGAGACTTTTTGTGCCCGCCTGGGACCAAAATTAGGGTTCTGTAGGGGACTGGGCATCCACACACGCCCAGCCCTACTATCAGCACGCAGGCGCCATGATTTCAGGTGCCCATCCATACGAGGCACGCAATGATGACGTCCGTGCGGCACAGCGCCCAAACAGCGACATGCCACGCAGATGTCATAATTGCCCACAAGCACACTGATGCCTTCCCCGCGCTGCACAAAAAGAACCTACAAGGAGTGGGTTCTTTTTAGGCCTCATGGAGGCCACAGCGTTTATCTGCTGCTGCCTCCATCCAAGGGACACCCCTTTCTCCCAAACTGTACAGCCCCTTTGGGCCTGAACAGACAGGCCAAACTAAAGCTGCTTTGGGTCACTTTGGAGGTATAGGTATGCTGTTTAAATTATACATGTGTCCTAAGAGACCGGAAGCTGTGCCAAAGCCAAGCTCCAGTCCTAAGAACTGGAGCGCAGCTTTGATGCAGCTTCACGCCTCTTAAGATGTGTGTGTCATTTAAACAGCATACCTCCAAAGTGACCCAACGCAGCTTTATTTTGGCCTGTCTGTTCAGGCCCTAAGTTAGCAGAGTGGTTACGATGCCAGAGTCAGCATCTTAGGGGCAGAACAAACAGACAGGAAAAAGAAGTTTGAACCTGCTTTTTCCTACAGTGGTTCAAAACCCTGCTGTCTGTACCAGCTGCTCCCAAAGCAGACCAAATGCTCATGGCTTGCCCCCCACAGTGTCAAGCAACGCCACTGGGTAATAGTATTTTGTTGTTGTTGCCTTCCCACCATCCATGTGCACTATTGCACAAACACACCGCTAGCAACTGCCTGCTGTCTACATACAAACCCACTGGATGGCCGCCCCTTTGACTAGCCAGATTCACACCTGGGATCCTCCATTGGTACAGGGCATTGGAGCATCATTATGCCCCATAAAACACTGGCAAAGCACAATCATGGGCCCTTCACCCCCCTTTTCCCCGTGCCCCCTGTTGGACTGTCTGGTTTGGGCATGTTGTAATTACATCCATTGGAGGTATCACAGGTGGGTTACAGACCGCCGAGAAGCGGCGGTCTGGCTCCGCCTCCACTTGCAGTGTCCGGGAGCCACAGCCTTTAAACCACACGGCTCCTGGATGCTGCAGAGAAGGAGCGCGGAAATTGCGCTCCTTCTCAGGCTCCGTGTCCGGGAAAGCAGCCAAAGGGCTGATAAAGCAGCTAGTTATCAAACAAACAACCCCCTCCCAGCACAGCAAAGTCAATGTAAGCTACACAGTCCTGGAGAGTTGCAGTAGCTTTGCCAAAAGGGTTTACCAGAAGAATTGTCAGACGGTCCGAGGTTCAGGGTAACAGATAGGCAGGTAGATAAAGCAGTCCAAGGTCAAGTTTCCGGGTAGTCAAGACAAGAAGCCAAGGAGCCAGAGACAGAGTCTTTCCTCTAAAAGAGTCAGATATCCACTGGCAAAGAACCACACATGCTCCAGGTGCTTAAGAAGGCAAGGAGCTGGCCTTCAGCTGTGCCTGATTACGAAGACGCTTCTGATAAAGTCTCCGAGATCTTCGAAGGCCCTCTCTTTCTGCTCGACGCTCATTGAAGGTAGGCACGCTGCCCAGATCCTCCTCCATGTCCACAGCCTCGGCACCAGGCAAACTTGACTGCTGAACCTCTGGAGGGGCCATAGACTCTGCTCCAGCAGAACTAGGACCAGCCTCTGGCTCCTCCATTACAGGTTCAAGCCCCTGGGGCTCTGGCTCCTCCATTATAGGTTCAGATCCCAGAGGCTCTAGCTCATCCTCTGAGTCCTCCAAGCCATCTTCCAGGCTGGGCATGACACTCCGGAAGAGACACGAGGCGCTAGTCGCACGCTCGCGGCGTCATTTCTGGGGCACGATGTGCAGACGCAACGCGTCCACTACGTCAAGATGGCGGTGGCCGTGTGGAACGGCCGCCGCCATTTTGTGCACGTGGAGCGCATACTAGGGTTAGGGGGGTGCGGAAGCACCGCCCCTTCTATATGGCGGTTTGTAACCCGCCACAATTTCACTTTTTTGCATTGCCACCCTGACCGCTTGGGTATGCTCCATCCTTTTTTTAAATGCAGACCTGCACCGGTGTGTTTATATTCAGCTTTAGGGTTAGGGTTAGGATGGATCGCTCCTTCAAAACCACTCTTGCATTGGGGCGTTTATATGCAGGGTCGCAGGTGTGCATTTTCCAGGTTAAATCGGAATATCATGAGAACTTTTTGTTCCAGTTTTTAGTCCCAGAACATGGCTTCAATCCAGTTTCTGCCTGCTTTGGAGGTGTGCGTCATCTAAATGCCCCAGCTTTAAAGTAGTTTGAAACTACTTTATTTGGCCTATGTGTTTCACCCCAATGGTACAAATTCTCCTGCTTTGGTAGGCTTAGCTCTAGACAGGAGGAAAGGGCTATGTGCAAACAGCCCCTTTAGCTAAGATTTCTCTCTTAATTTCTAAACAGTGAAATATATTCTGTCTCTCTTTCTCTCTTTTCCTCTCCCCCACTCCCCACCCCTCTGTGACTGAACAACAAGCTGGCAGTACATAATGCACAGCACATAATATCACCAGAGACCATTCCTAGGTCTCAGGTTTTGGTCCAGAAACTTCTGGGCCTGGGACAATCCTGAATTGGGAACCCTATGAATAGCAATACAATGTAAGTTCATATAACTATATCTGGTTGGCTTTAAAGATAGAAACTGGATGTTATAAACACAATCCAAGTCCAATCCACATATTTACCAATTATTATTTATCAGCTTATAATTTGGCTCAGAATATGTACATTTCTGTTTTTATTCATTCTTTACTGACCAGGAACTATTTCAGCTTCTTCTAAATTTGAGAAATCAAAGTCCATAGGTGGTTTCAGGATGTTCTCAACTTCTGTTAGCCTTGTTTTCAGCTTTTGCTGGGCAGCATCATATTCAGCTAAGAGCCTGGCAAATCTTACCTGTAAATTATCTAGCATTATTTCTATGTGGTTAACTTTTTCCTCTATATCTTTAGGATCTCTTCCTCCGCTTGCAGCTTCTAAGTCAAGTAATCCATCTTTCATAAGGATTTGTTTTCCCTTCTCTTCCAGCATGGCTTTTGCATCTGGATATTCTGTTAGAGCCTCCATTAGATCATCTTTATACAGACAAAACAAATCTGAATAGCCAATACTTCTAATGTTGGCTGTCCTCCGATTTCCGGCTTTGCTACCTTTAATGTTAAGAATGCTGATCTCACCAAAATAGCTTCCATCACTTAGTACCACAAACTGAGTGACTCCGTCGTCAGCTACCACTGCAAGTTTGCCTTCTTTGATAATGTACATTTCTCGCCCAATGTCACCTTTCCGGCAGACATAATCTCCAGGACTGTATACCTGAGGCTGTAGTTTTAAGACTAGTTCAACCAACAGACCAGCTTCACAATCTGCAAAAATTTGGACTTTCCTTAATGTTTCCAGATGAACATTAATGGCAATTTCTGCTCGTAATTTATCTGGAAGAAACTTCAAGACTTTTCTTTCATCCACTGCCTTCTTATTTGTCCACAGATAATCAAACCACTTGATAACTCTTTTTTCTAAGTCTTTGCTCACGTTCCGAAACTGCATGTACTGCTTGATAGCATCAATCCTTGCTTGAAATTCTTCTCTGGCGGCATTCATGTTAGAGATCATAGAACCAATATTACCAACAATAGTAGCAAAAATTAATACACCAACTAAGAAGTCAACAACAACAAATAAATATTCTACATCTCTCACAGGAGGAGGCGTTTCACCAATAGTTGTCAGAGTCAGTGTTGACCAGTAGAGACTATATACATATTTTCTAGCAAGCCGGCCAAATTCAGGATGAGTAATGTTGGGATAGACCCATGTGTCTGTACCGAAGCCAATGGCTTTAGAGATTGAGAAGTAGATACATGCATTCCAATGTATAATAATTATAATATACATGACAAGATTAGAGATCCTGAAGATATTTGGGTAGCTTGTTCTTGTTTCTGTTTGCTGGAAGAATTCAAACAAACGAGATATTCTAAGTAATCTGTTTATTCGTATTTCTGGGTAGTTCAACCCTAATTTGAAATAAAGCAGATCAGTTGGTATGATGGAAAGTACATCTAATTTAAATTGAACTGTTCCTTTATATCTTTTCTTAAGTTTAATTTCTTCTTTCACCAACAAACCTTGTTCCAGGTACCCTAAAATAAAGTGTAAAAAAAAGACTTCCTGATATTTTCCTTTGTTAAATTTTAACTGGTGTGACAAAAAGCAAGTACAGATATAGAGTGCATGTATACTACTGAATTATAGCAGTTTGGTACCACTTTAACTGTTATTTCATTTATTTATTTATTAGACTACTTATACCTGCCCTTCAGCCCTAAAGGCTATCAGAGCAGCTTACAATTATTATTTTTAAGTTATGACTCCATCCTACAAAATCCTCAGATTGTAGTTTGTTGAAAATTTGGGGGCTCTAGTCCTTTCCCATCAACTACCACAGTGGAGCTCTCTAGCAAAGAATTCTACTTAAATCGTGTATTGTTTTGTGTTTCCATAGGATGAAGCCATAGCAAGTAAACTGAGATCAAAGATCTGTCACTCTACAGTCATCGTGGCCATTTTAAACTATTTGATGAACTGGACACCTTTCAAGTGGTGGAAATGCTTAGTATATTTTTAGTTCCACGTCTTATTAAAAATATCATGAAGCAGGGAAATGGAAGTATATGTTAAGTGAGCACCTGAATTTACCAAATGTTTTCATAATACATCAATGAAATTTCACTTTCTGTTTAAAAAAATCTGAATTCTTCCTCTTATCTGTAATATGAAGGTTTGTACAGGTAAACTGTTTAATATTTTTATACTTTAATATTATTATATTTTTATTCCAAGAATATTTGGATGGCATACATGGTGCCTTCATTTTTATTCCTAGAAAAATATTAAAATAGACAGGCAGAGAAAAAAGGCCCATTCAAATGACCAAACAAACCATGGTCTCTTGGCACAGGATGTAGTGTCAAGAACACATTTGCCCAACAAATTGTGGTTTCCTTCAGCATGAACTAGTAACCAGTTCAAATGCTTCCTCTTCTACTCATTTCTTTCATTTACTGGAAAAGAGATTCCTTCCTGTATTAAACCACGTGTTTCACATGCTTTCCAAACTCCATACACAAGCAGCAAGGAACTTTTGGGCCCTCCAGAAGCTGTTAAACTACAATTCTCATAAACTCTGATGGGTGGCCATCTCACCAGGCAGATAGGCATAGTAAATCAAGGACATGTAATGTTCTACAAGTTCTTTTCACCCCTGCCATCTCTACAGAATTGGATAGAATGCCACAGTTTTATTCTAGTTGAACTTCCATAGTAAGAGCTAAAGTACATAAATATTTGACTACCTGAAAGATGCTCTGTTTTTCAGTGAAACAGCTCACATATGAGATGGGTGGTGATCAAAAACCTTTTAGTGACTGAACCCATTTATTTATTTATTCGATTTCTATCCCACCTTTATCCCTGAAAGGGATCCAAGGAGGCTCACAAATAAAAATTCTAAAAACATATTACAATAAAGCAATTAAAAATATAATCTAAAACAGTATAAAATTACAGGCATTAAAACCACACTAAAACCATGATACCCACCCTATATAACAAACACTCAAGCCACCCCATGATTAGTACATCAAAACCCTGCCTAAATAAAGCTGTTTTTGCTTGCCAGAGAAAGACAAGCAGGGAGGGGGCCAGCTTTGCTTCTCGTGGAAGGGCATTCCAGAGGGCAGGTGCAGCCACCAAGAAGGCTCTCTCGTGTCTTCACCAGGTGAGCCTGTGATGATGGCAGGGCCGAGAGAAACCCTTCCCCGGAAGATCTTAGGGCTCTAGCAGTTTCATATGGGGAGATATGGGCGGGGTACAGACCGCCGCTTTGCGGCGGTCTGCCGCCGCCACCAGTAGGTCCGCGGGGGAGCCGGAGCCTTCACACGGCCCAACTCCCGCGCGGACCGAAAAAGAAGCTCCAAAATGGAGCCTCTTTTTCCGTCGCGTTTGCGACGTAGCGAGGCGCCAGGGGCGCGCTCGCTACGTCACAAGCGGCGCGACCCGTACGGACGCTCAGCGTCCGATACGCAAAGATGGCGCCAGCCATGTAGAAGGGCCGGCGCCATCTTGTACGGATGGAGTCCGTACTAGGCCCAGGGGCGTCTAAAAGAGAAGCCCCTTTTTTAAAATGGGACGTCCAGAGGACGTCCCAAATGGCGGTGCAGAAAGCACCATGGTTTCTCACATAATCTAGATCTAAACCATGTAGGGCTTTATAGGTCATGGCCAGAACTTTGAATTGTGCCTGGAAACAAACCGGTAGCTAGTGAAGCTGTTAACAAGGGAGTTATATGCTCCCTGTAACTGGCCCCAGTCAGCATTCTGGCTGCGGCATTTTGCACACGCTGAAGTTTCCGAACAGTTTCCATAGGCAGCCTTATGTAGAGTGTGTTACAGTAGTCCAAATGGGATATAATCAAGGCATGTGTCACTGTAGCCAGATCTGACGTTTCAAGGAATTTATAGAAATCTCCCTTCCAGAGATTCTACTTAGCATCATCCTGTTCAGTTTTAAGGTCAGATTAATCTTTTTATTGGCTGAGCATTTTATTCAGTTAATAAATAAATAGAGTACCCAGCTTGTTGGGGGCAATTAGCTTACACATTGTAAACTGCTTAGGGAGTGCTTAAGTGCGCTGATAAATGGTATAGGAATGTACTTGCTATTACTGTACTATCTTGCTACTGCTGTTTCCCCAACCTAGTGGCCTCTCCCCAGATGTGTTAGATTATCATTCCCAGCTAGCATGGCCAAAGGTCATACCAACTGAGGGTAATAAGAGTTATAGTCCATCACATTTGCATGGTGGGAAAAGTCCACACAGAGGGTGATGATAAATTTATCATGGTTATATCTTTGGTAAGGTTTCATGGCTAGATAGGAAACCATTCAGAATATCAGCTCTTTATAATTAAGTAACTGTATTGAAAAAACATATTTGGCAAAGATATTTCTAATAATTTACATATTCCTATCTACACAAAGTTTTGCAAGATTATATTTGTTTTCTCAATGGTTTTTTAAAGTGCTTTTTAAAATGCTCAGTACAAATAAAAATGTACTGACAAGATGATTTAAAAAATATATGCTTACCTGTCCTGGTTCGTACAAACATGTCAGCAACATAGATAACATCTGATATATAATCAAAAATGAACCACATTTGTAAATTGTTGCTCTGAAGTTCATCGAAACAGGCTCTGAATAAGAAAAAACACAAGCAGAATTTAAAATGAACCATTTGGTCATTATTCACAATGTAGCACCTTTCTAACTGAAAAAGAGAAGTTTCTAGCTTGAGCTTTTGTAGACATGAATCTGCTACCACAGATGCATGTGAAGTAGACAAGTGTATAAAAGCTCATGTTACCAACTTCTGTCTTTCAGTTACAGTACTTCCATATGTGGTACAAAATCCCTTTGCATACAGATTTCCCAGACTAATATGTATTTGAATTCTTTACAGTTAAGGATACAAGCCATTGGATTCATGCCCTATGGAAATGTACTTTCAGAAGTGATCTCCATCTCTGTGAGATTGAGGGATGGTGACATTTCACTTAAGGATATAGACAAATGGGCACAAGACCACAGGAAGACAACAAAAATGGTCAGTAGTATGGCAAAAAGATCCTATGATGAAAAAAATTGAAAGCTGAGCATTATTGGTTTTCAAAATATGATAACCCTGGGCTTAAATTGTAAGAGAACAAATTACTGCTGAACAATAGGAAAATATTTTTGACAGTAAGATCAATAATGCAAACAATTACTGGGTTGATGAGCAGGCTGTTCATTGTCAGATTTTTCGAGCAGTGTCTGGACAGCCATCTATTGAGAACGCTTTAACTCTGGATTTCCTGCACTGAATAGGGGGCTTGACTAGATTGACTGCAATGCCCCCTTCTAACGCTACAATTCAATTATTTATTTCCCCAAAGTGTGTTTTTCCTATGTCCCAAGTAACCTTCAATTCTCATTTTGTCCACCACAAAGTTTTCATCACAAACTCAGATCAGAACTGCGTAAACCAGTGCTCAAGATGCTTTTCAACATTTGCAGTGCTGCCTTCATACATGGTATGAGCTCCCAGTGGAAGCTTAATGTCACCACTTCACTAAGGGCATAATGCAAGAAAAATTTTATGAGGTTGAAAAACTAAGTGCTGCCAGAATGGGTTAAAATATTCCTGAGACCCACTGTCTTATTGCATGAAAAAAGAAAGCCAAAGAGCAGGAGAGTAGCAGCTTTCTCTATGCCTCTCTGCCTGCCATTGTAGCACTTCTGGTCTCCCTCCCAAGGGAAATGATCATAAAAATGTGCCTTTTATGACTGGGAAAATCCATTTCACTGTCTCTCCGTTATAACTGTCTCTCTCAGGAAGGAATAGAAGTGCTACGACAGCATGTGGTGAGGAACAGAGGAAGCCCCTGTTCTCCCACTCCATTTCGGCTTTTGTTTCTCATGCGATGAGGCTCCACATTTGAAAAGTTGTTTAGTTTTCTTATCTGTACATACATTTTAAAGATAATTGAATCTTATTGTGCTGATAAAGAGTAATTAAATTAATGATGAAGCAATCAGATTATCTCTTTGCTACCAAACTGACTTACATAAACATTTTCAAGCCACATACAAGCTTTCTTGCCAAACCAAAATGAAATTCAGGACAGGACTGAAAAATATCTATCTTGCCTACAAATCACCTTTATCATTGACAAATTTATACATAGCATTTCCTGAACATTCCATGTGCTTTACATACATTATAGTAATAATAATTACTTGCAAGGAAAGTAGCTATCCTAGCTGTATTACACACTGGAGGGGGAACAGCACTGAAGTAGAGAGATTGTGGTTTGCATAAGTTCACTAGATGAGTTATTGATGATTGTTCCATTTGAGCTGGGCATTGCCTAGTTCACAGCTCAGTTTCTCAAGCCACAATTCTATGTGTAACCTACTTTCCTGGTTTAAATCCTCACTAAAATTAATAGGCTTATTTTTTTTTTTTAAGATAGGCATAGGATTGCACTTTTAAAATACTATATTGGTTAGCTAGTGAAAATTACATCCAGTTTCAACAAGCCATGGTTTCATCTTTATATACAACAACTTTTATTTTATTCTTGAAAGGCTCTTAATTTCCTTTTATTTTTCTTTCTATTTAACAGACAAACTGATATATCTATTATGAACCAATATGCCATCCAATAATGTTATTTTACAATACCTAGCAATGATCATTGTCCAGTTGTACATGACAGGCAATGTGATGCAAAACAGCCAATTGTAATATAAGTTTCCTGACGGATCGATGACAAATATCTCCTTCTTCTCCCTAAAGAGTGAAGAGAAGGGGGGAAATGATGTTATCGAGAAACTGGTACAATATGGCCATCATGAATAAAATCCAGCAGCACTTTGTACAATGCGATGTGTTTAACTATTCCACTGCAACCAATTGACTTAACTTAGTGCCATATGCTGTAGATATTAATAAATATACTGAACAGAATATTAGTGTACTTTTGCTCTTTGTGTTTACCAGTGAGCCAACATCAACTTGGCCAGTATAAGAAATTTCATACATTAGTTTGCTGTAATGAAAATGAATTCTGTGACACACTAAAGTCTAACAAATTTATCACTGTGTTTTTATAGAGTAAACTTCAGTATATGAACTGCCTGTTGCACTTCTTGTTGAAGCCATAAACACATTGGCTGTATCCACACTGCAAACAGAATCTAGTTTGACACCACTTTAGCTGTCATGGTTCAATGCTATGGAATTCTGGGATTTGTAATTTTGTGAGACATTAACCTTCTCTATCAGACAGCGCTGGTGCCACAACAAACTACAAAACCCAGGATTCTATAGCATTCAGCAATAGCAGTTAAAGTGGTGTCCAACTGAATTATTTCTGCAATACAGATGGAACCATTGTCTCTCTTGAGAAAAGGTACTGCCATTCATACGTCTCTTCAATTATAAATTCTCTAAATGGAATTTTTTAAAAAAATTTTATTGGTTAAAATATATATACAACAGTACAAATACTGACTTATACCAATATCCATACACCCACATTCAAATACACAATCAAATACACATTAAAATACACAAACTAACAACACATAAAATCCTACCTATTACTAAGAAATCAAATATAGGTAAGTATACGTATATAATATTTATTTCATTATTTAATGTTTAATATTTGCTGTGCCCATCCATTGTCTTGTCTTTATCTTATCTACTAACCTACCCTCCCTTTATCTTCTGACCTATCTTTCTAATTCCTTCTTTAAATGATTTCTTCTTCCTCAGCCTTCCTATCTTACTCCCTGTCCCCTACTCTTCTTTCTTCTTCCTTAAATACCTTCTAACTAACAACTTTCTCTTACCTTCACACTTACAATATTCTTTTAATATCTCTCGTTATCTTCCTTATACATCTCTTCTATCAACACCTTTACTCTCATTTATCCTTCCCTTTCACTCTTGGACACATACATCTATTGACTTCCTCCTACCTTCTTCATATTATAGATCATCATGTTATTTGACTTTCCAAATTTCTCTATTATATTAGTGGATCCTGTTTCCCTTTAGTTCTAAAATAAGAACCATTATGTACAAACCATGAAGTTGACTGAGTTCTCTATCCCATCTATTTAAATGATACTACAGCTACATCTCCCCATCTTGCCTCTATGTATTTAATTACCATCATCCATTCATCCTACGTCTGTTTCTTGTCCTCGTTTCTTATTGCTTGAGTTAATCTATCCATCATCACAGCTTCGTATAATTTAAGTATCTATTCTTCTATTCCTGGGCAATTGTTGCTTTTCCACTTTTGAGCAAAACACAATCGCGCAAGAGTAACCAGATAATACAGGGTTTTCCTTTCCTTCCCTTTTATATCGTCATCAAAAATGCCCAACAGAAAGGTCACAGGTCTCATTTGTATTTTCTTCCCCATTATAAGTACAATTTGATTATTAATCATTTTCCAATATTTTTTAGCTTCTTTGCATGACCACCAACAGTGGTAAAAGGTTCCAATTTCTGTTTTACATTTCCAGCATAAGTTATTGTTATATTTATAAATTTTTGCCATTTTAGCTGGAGTCATATACCAATGAAAGAACATTTTATAAAAGTTCTCTCTTAGATTCTGGGAAACAGTAAGTTCATAATTGTTTTTCCAAGTTTTCTCCCATTGATGCATCTCTATTGTATGACCTATTTCTTTAGCCCACTTGATCATATCTTCTTTCACTACCTCCTGTTCCATCTCGTACGACAATAAGATTTTGTATATTTTCCCAATTAGTTTTGAGTTGTCAGCTAGTAGTAATTTACCTAGTTCTGAATTCCCTTGAGTTAATTCTATTTTATGAATCTTAAGATCTTCTTTGTACCTCAACATAATTTGGTTATATGCGAACCAATTAATTTTCCAACCTTCCTCGTTTAATTTTTCCCTTGGTTTTAAATTAATTTCCCCTTTATTTATTTCCAATAGATCCTTATATTTGTACCATTTGATATCCCCAATCATTTCTTTCCTGTAAAACGCCTCGTGTGGGGATACCCATCCTTCTATATTTTGAGCTATTCTTGATTTGTATTTGTTCCAAATTCTTATAAGGGATTTTCTAATCACATGTAATTTAAATGATCTATTTGATTTGTCTTTCTCATAAATTAGATAAGCATGCCATCCAAAAGCATTTCCGTCACTTTCAATTTCAAGCACTTTCGGATTTTCTAATTCTATCCAATCTTTAAGCCAAATTAAACTACAAGCTTCAAAATACAATTTAAAATTTGGTAAACTTAAGCCTCCTCTTTCTTTAGAGTCTTGCATTATTTTATATTTAATCCTAGGTTTCCTCCCTTTCCAAATGAATTGTGTCAGGTCTTTATCCCAGTCTTTAAAAGGCTTATCCGTTATGATAATAGGGATCATTTGAAATAAGAACAATAATTTCGGTAATACCATCATTTTAATACAGGCAATCCTACCCATTAATGAGAGGCTTAATTTGTTCCATTGTAATAGATCTTGTTTAATTTTAGCCCAAGTTTTTTTGTAGTTGTCTTCATACAAATTATTTGTTTTACTTGAGATGTAGATACCTAAATATTTCACTTTTTTTTCGATTTTAATACCTGATTTATTTTCCAGTTGTTTTCGGTCTTTTTCTTCCATATTTTTTGTTAGGATAGCAGATTTTGTTTTATTAATTTTACAACTCGTCATTAAGCCGAACTTTTCAAGAGTTTCTACTACTAGTTCAATACTTCCAAGGGGATCATCCAGCGAAAGAATTAAGTTGTGTGCAAAGGCTCTTATCTTATATTGTTGGTTCTTAATCTTAATACCTTTTATTTGATCATTTGTTTTGATTTCTCTTATCAGAAGCTCTATTATTAATAGAAACAAAAGCGGGGATAAAGGACATCCTTGTCTGGTGCCTCTTTCTATGTTAATAAATTTGGTTTTCTCACCATTTATTCTAATTTGAGCTCTTTGGTTCATGTATATTTTTTCTATCCAATTGATAAAGTTTGGGCCTACTTGAATTTTCATTAGCACCTCAATCAGGGTATGCCAATTAACTGAGTCAAATGTTTTTTCTCAGTCTATAAATAAAAGTCCTAATTGTTGTCATTGTGCCTTTCATAATATTCTATTATATCTAATAAAATTCTCGAATTATCCCTCATAAATCTGTTCGGTAGAAATCCCCTTTGGTCATTATCAATTAAGTCTTTTAAACAGTACTTTAGACGGTTTGCCAATATAGTGGTGAATATTTTGTAGTCGTTATTTAGTAATGAAATTGGACGATAATTTGCGGGTTCTAAAATATCTTTGCCCTCTTTGGATTTGACAATATATGTATGCATTGATGTCACGCATATGTAATAAAGTCCTACAACAAATTAGTAATATTAACAAACATGTGTGGTCAGCAATGTAATAAAGTCCTAAAACAAATTAGTAATATCAATAAACATCCTTAGTCAGCAATTGGTTTTAATGGAAGACCATTTTGAGAAAGGATGATTAATAGAAAGTCATGATAATATTCAGCCTGTTAAAAAAAGATCACTGGCTTAGCAGTAGTCACCAGTTTCCATGCATCTCTTGGAGAGTAAAACAGTATTCCTTCAAGGCCAGAATTGGTCCCCAATTTTTGATCCCATCATCTAGGAATCATGTAAAAATTATATGGTTACTTCTTTTGCTAGAACTCCTACCTGAACACCCACCCACCCACTCACACATGCACACTATAAGCATGTCATCTCCTCAAGATACACATTCCTATATATTGACATTGTGACTGTGTTGTGAGGTTTGTGAAAGATGTAATCCAACCTATACTACAGTGGTAACATATGACTCTGCCTCAATATATTTCATGGTGTTAGATGGAAGCATTTAACCCTAAATTAAGAATACTTACTTCTCCTCCTTATTTTTCTTCTCAGGTGTACCTTTATTTGTCTTCTGGTTTTCCTTATTTACCTTTTCCACTGTGGCTTTTTCTCTTTCACCATCAGATTTACTGGAAAAGGGATTACTATTATATAGACATTAGAATAAAAATAAATGAACAACTTTTTCAAAAGAAGTTCTATTATGTACAGATGTACTTCAGTGCTAGCCTATATACATAAGTGTATTATGCGAATTGCTGCAGATTTTTACACGTTCGCATCCACACACATTTGCCATCACCCTTCTGCACAACTTCACATTTATTTGTCCTCCCTCTGCTGAAAATGCACTTCCATGTGAGTCCATGCGAAGTAGGATAGACAGCCATACATTTGATAATGCACATCCTTATTGATATTCACAGATACTCCAGTAAAACCCATTAATCCTTTTTCAGCTGAGTTTATGAAGGGTTCTTTTGGGGGGGAGGGGGCCTAGCAAAAAGCCTGAATTTGTCCGAAACCTGAGTGTGGCCGGAGTGCAGTCTATGCAATTGGAATGTATTTTAATTGTAGACAAGCCCTCAGTTAAGCTTCTAATAAAGAAGCTTCTTTTTACGAAGTTTTTTTATTCCCCCCTGCCCCCACCAATTTCCTCCTTTTCTTCCATTTACTTGGAAATGTTTTTTTAGCACTATCATTGTTGGGCGAATGGTAAAGAAAGGCTAGAGAAACACAGATGTTTGATGTCAGGATGCAGCAGTGCGTCTACTGTTAATGTAATAAAAACATGAACTGGGAAGGTATGGGATTCTAGCTGGTGATCCTTAGCCACTAACTGGAGGTCTTGCACTGAGCAAGGGATTGGACCTGATAGCCTACAGGCCTCTTCCAACTCTATAATCCTATGATCCTACTGTAGCTGTGTGTGCCTGCCTTTAACTGGCAAGGTAAACAACATCTGCCTCAAAAATCCCATGCTGAACATGCATGAACATGTCCTCATGCTAGCCCAGGGACTAATCTAGGTTGGGCCCTGGGCCAAGAAAGCACAGGCTCAGCCTTGCCTGTTTGTTCAGCCCCTCATTTGAAAAGGTATACACTTCCACAATCCATCCTAACCTATGAAAAGCCATTGGCTTTAATGGGAGGCAAAATTGATGACGCATTTTTATTTAACCATGATTTACTCTGTCTTTGGTAGTGTTATTTTAGGTAATATATTACAAACTACAGAGAGGTTTTATTTTTCAGTTGTAAGCTACTATAAACAATTTCCCCACACACTAAATAATTAAAATTTATATCCCATTTCAGATCAAGTAATAAAATTTTGTTCTCTTAACAAGTTCAACAAGAATCTTCATATGAAAGCAAGAAAACAAAATCCGCAAATAAAATGCATATCTCCAAATAAAATACCACATCCAAAGTGACAAAGTGAAACATGTTTAAACATATTCATTTCAACAGACAGTGTTGTCTGTGTTGTGCAGTACAGTGCAATTCCATGCTTCTGTGGGATTTACAATCAAGCAAGTATGCATAGGATTGTAGTTTATGTTTGCTGGATATGTATTTTGTCAACAAGAACAATCACTCAGTTAAACATCTTCAACACACATTCAGCCATATGGAGATACGTGTAAGTGAAAAAACATAGTTCAGGCTAATAATGATCATAATCCACACAAAGGGACAAAACAGGCTTCTTTGACAAAGTTGGATTGGGGCTGTGGCAGCCACATGCTGTGGCCCCAATCCACTGTGGCACCAGTCAAAAAAGGAGCAGTTTTCAACTTTAGTGGCTCTTCTGCAGCACCCTGGCAGCTACCCAGAGTATTGGGGGCTTGTGGCGTGTAACCACCATACTCCCCAAATGCCTGGAAGCCAGCCCACATGTGGGTAGTCGGGCAACTGGAAATGGTGCAAAGTAATGGTCAGATTCACCCCAAAGTTAAGTATTTACACTTTCTGGTTTCAATGAGAGAGTTAAAGATGGGTACATCCTGTTACTGGGATTTGTTTTCATAGAAATAATTAAGTACATATATGTTTAACTGAACTGTGACATATGATAACAATATAGTGAAGAACATGCAAGGCATTAAAAACCATTCCTATCATTCAAGTACAGATCCTCAACAGAAAATGGTTATTCACATTCTTTACCTGTTTTTACCATCTTTTACTCTTTCAGTACTTTCACTTCTGTGCTGGAGAGCCAAGTTGTGAATATTTGAACTTGCATGGTGGGTTTCAGTCACCCCTATTTTTGTGGTCATAACTGAAATCTATTATCTGGGAAACAGTGAGGAAAATGTTTTTGATCAGAGCAGATAAAAGGACTTTAAACATAAGACCCAGAATTACAACTAAGTTGGTGGGGATGAAGCAAACATGTCACATTAAGACTTCAAGAGAAGAAATCCAAACAATTCAACCAATGGGGTCTTAAAGTACAGTATTTTAAAGCTTCAATCCTGTACATACTCTTCTGGGAAATAAGCCCCATCGAATTCAGGGGGGCTTATTTCTGAATAGAAATATATAGTAAAAGTGAGGTTGAATCACCATGTGTTTCCTGGTTGTATCAAGTGAAATGTATGAAATAGTACATAGTACAGATATAAGAAAAAATAGGAACAAACATATTTTGCATATGGACTTAGCCAAACTTAATCATATTTAAATTCCATTAAAATAAATGGGACTTAGAAAGCCATCCTTTATTATGTTAAATACTTGCTCATATGGAAATCCTACTGTATTCAATGGAGCTTATCTCCAGGTAAGTGTTCACAGGATTGCAGCTGTACACCATGGGATTTATTTCAAAATAGGTATAGATATGATTCTGCTACTTGTTGGATCATAACAAAATGTCAGAGATCTGTTTCATCTGCCATTCATCAGTCTACATGTAGGAAAAAAACACAGTTATTTCTCTTAGTTTAGTCATGGAAATTGCTTCATGTTCACAACAGGTTACCAGCATAATGGAGGAGGGGGTTACACAATATATAGCAAAATAAATTCACATAGCTCCTCATTTTATTATGCAGAGTTTAGATGTTTTTCTCCCTGGAAATCATTATGGCATCTTCAGTGCAACCACATTTCAATATTAGCCACTCCTTTCATTCCATTTAGCATTCCTAGTCAGACATCCATCCATTAATAACCCACCACTCCATTCACTCATGCTTTTTAAACAAAATTGAATGACATAAACAATAAATTACCAACCTCATTGCATTCATTCCATACTGCAGTGAATCCTGTGTGGGTGATGAATTCTTTGGCTTCCTAGGAAAGGATATGTCTATTAACAAATCAAATTGAGGGAAATTAACGAACTCAAAAATAAAAACAATGCTGCTTTTACTGTTGCAATATTATAGCATTATAGTCCCTGCTTGTGCTTACCGTGGAAATGTAGTCTGCTGTTCTTTGTGGTGAAAGAAATCCTTTAAGTCTTCACACTGTAGCAGGCACATAAGGAAAATCCAAAATCAAGCAAATTTCTCTTTAGAAGTACCCTGAGCATGTACGATATAACAAGTAGCATTCAATAATTCTAAGTGTGCCTAGTTTAAAAACATGATACTGTTTGAGAGTTGGGCTTGATAAAAGTAATTACAGTATTGCCATTATCTACAGGAGCTACAATTTTATCCTGAAAAGAAGCTCGATGATTTTAGCAAGTGTCTGCCAGGCGGAAATGCATCAGGTTTAAGACTCTTCCGCTCCTAGAATTAAGGGAAGGAACATCAGTTGACTGGCATGCAATTTTTAAGAACATTAGTATCCATTAGGGAAAAGATGGCAACCTGAGTATTTTATAATATTATGAATATGTATGAGTTTTGTCAAATGTGTTGTGCTCGGACCATTCTGAAGCAGCAAATACCAACTATCTGTCTGTCACATTATACCCTCCAACATTTCACAGATGAAAACAGATGTGCGGCCAAGCAACATCAGACTGAGGTCTGGTGGCAAAAGGCATTCATGAGGAAGAACACAAGCTAGAAGAAGCTGCAGCCATTTGTTTTTGCCTGGGTCTACAGGAAAAGGCAATTTCACTCCCTCTTTTCTCTGTCTACTTTTTCCCTTTCAATTCAGTTGCAGCACTTGAAGTAAACTGAGAACAAAGGGGGAAAACTGGGAAAGAAGAGAGAAACTGGGACATTTTAAAAGCAGCTGAAAAAGTGGGATAAGAGAGTACAAGGGAGCACAGAGGATTACCATACATACTCAACTATAAATCAACTTCATGTATAAGTGGAGGGCAGGCTTGGCTGCCAAAATTATGGATTTTGATAAGAACCTTGGATAAATTGAGGAAAAGGCTTAGGGGGGCATGTCACAAAGGAGCTAAAGGATGAAGCAAAGGAAAACAATGTCAAAGAACTTGCAAAATTCTAGCAGGCACGACAGAAAAAAACCATGATTCTTTCTACTTATGGCTTTACATTTGAAATGCAACATTGTCATATTTTTGTCACACATACCCCTCAGTAATATAATAATAATAATAATAATAATAATAATATCCTAATCATTATTCTACCACAGCAACCTAATGGTGCCCCAGGGATAGAATACCCTGAAATATCCTTACTTCACGATGTGCTATCATCTCTAAAATTATTCTGCCCCCAGTAATGCCTCCATGCTGCTGTGGGTAGCTAAACTACTTCTTGAAGTAATGACAAGTGGTGTGTGTGTAAAAGAAAGGTTGGAGAGAAAGAGAGCCTCAACTAATTGCATTAAAGTTGTGGTCCCAACCCAATATTAGAATTCCACCAAAAGAGCTATTTGATAATTGAGAAATGTTTTCACTCCAGTTCCATTATATCTGAAGCTTAAATGTCTGGGAGTACTACGCAATTGTGCTATTTGAGCCCTTCAAAAGGAAAAAGCAAAACAAAACAAAACCATTCCCTATTTTTATTCTCTCATTGCTTCAGGAACAAATAAAACCCTAAATCCCATGGGTTGTACGGCATGCATAATTCCTATCCACATACGTTTATTTAGCAGGTGCAGCAATATCTGTATGTGCACATGAAAGTGTATCAGCCCTACTGATAGAAAAAGGAAAAAATGATTAAAGTACTAAGTATTTAGTTCAAGATTTAAACAGGACATTTTCCACTGCAGATATAGATTTTATGTTCCTGCCTTGATCCATAGATCCTGGCAAATACAGTATGACCAATACAAAAGGAAAATATTTTTCTAGGACTTGTTAACTTCTTGGCAATAATAATATTTATCTTACCTTTATTTGAGGCACATAACTTCTTGGCAATAATAATATTTATCTTACCTTTATTTGAAGCACATAATCATGGATAACCAGAAGAACAGCAACAGCACCAGATTATTTCTGAACAGGTCATCTTTAATCTCTTCTTGTGTCTTGTTTAGTCAGATATTTTCTAATTCCTTTTAATCTCATTAAGGCTGTCAGCATTTGAAAGCTTCTAAACATTTTCAGGAAACAGAACACCAGTTTTTCACCATGCTTCTGGATAGGTGCTAAAGGTTTTGAAGGACTGTAATTGTAGCATATGATTCCCTTATATACTCTCCATTCTAAAGCCTGTTCCAATGCCAGTATTCAGACTGAAGATCAGCTGCTCATGTGCCTCATGTGAGATTTGCACTCTCTCCCCTGGATTTTCAAAAAACCTGCACATGCTTAATGGATGCTGCCAGAACAGCAATGTTTGCTGAGGCTTAGCCTTCCCCTATTCTCACCAACATTACTCTGGACATGGTAATGCTAAGAAAATAAATTCCCAATTATACCATCGTACCCATGTAGATGTTTATATCCTGAACTAATTTTTCACAGTTTTTTCACTTCTTCAAAATAATTTGCATTTATATGCAGAAATAATTTTAAAGATTTAAGACAACACGTATTTCTTTTCTCCAATCCCCAGTTTTTAACTATTATATCTAGACGACTGGGTCTCTATTATTCTCATTTCCTGTTTGTCAGTCTCAATCACATGCAGCAAAACACTGCTTACCTTCTTCCCAGTTAAAGATTTATACCCAGAGATCCAGAATTAATTTTGCATCCTGCTTGTTTTCAGTTTTTAATAGTTAACAGAAGCAGTGATTTATTCCCATTGCTGCGGTCATCACAGCAATGACTTATACTGTACTGAGTCAGATCATTAGTCCAGCTAGCTCAGTGATGTCGACGGTGTGTAGCAACAGTTTCCAAGGTTTTAGGCAGGAATTGTTTCAGCCTTTGCCAAAGATGCCAAGAATTGAAATCCAAACCATTCACTGTACATACAAAGCAGGTGTTCTGAACTATATGGCCTTATCATCCTCATTATCATCATGGCAGCAGTGATACTAGGGTCCTGGGCCGCACAGCAACTATGGCGGCAGCCTGATGGCGGTGTCCTATCTGCACGGCTGCCGCCATGTTCACATAATGGACACATAGCGTTATGGCATGTGCATTACATCACGAGTGTGCCACTGGCGCACTTGTGACGTAACCCGGGCACCAGTAAAAGAAGCCGGAAAAACCAGGTTATTTTATCTCCGAAGGGACGTCGCGCAGTCTAACAGCTGTGGCATTCCACCGGAGTTAAAATGGGCGCCTGCAGACCGCCATTTTCAGGCAGTCTGTACTGCACCTCAGTTTACAACACTGAAGTAAACTGGGGACAAGGGAGGAAGAGGAAGGGGAGGAAGGGGGAGAAACTGTGACATTTTAAAAGCAGCAGAAAAAAACGACCAATAGAGGATTGATGGGCGGATATACTGTAGTATCTAAGCATCCCGCAGGTCCATGGTGGCGAAACTGCGGCATGTGTGGCACTGGGGAAATGCAAAGCCCTCTCTGAGGGCACGCAGCAGAGGCCAGGAGGAGCGAGGGAGAAGGAGAGTGGAGGATGTGCATGGGGAAGAAAGCCCCCGTGCTTCATTCCTCCACTTCTCCAGAAGGGATTCCAAAAGGTACTCCATTTTGAGCAGGGAGGCTAAATGGTCCAGTGCATTCTGGCCCAAGACAGACAGTCCAAAAGCGCCATGCTGCCACCAATATTTGGGTTCTGGAGCGCGCAGCATCCACATGCTCAGGAACCCTAGGATGTATGGGCGGCAGCCTAATGGTGGCCTCCCATCCACACGGGGGCCACCATCTTGATGTAAACGACACGCAGCATATAGATATTGCTGCGCGTCGCTTATGTCACGAGTGCAGCAATGGCGCACTCGAGACAGGTGTGCGGCAACCAAAAAAGAACCTGGTTTTTACGGGTTCTTTTTGGGGTGGCGGGACGCTGCGCTATTTGGCTGCTGTGATGTCCCTCCATGGGAAAACAGGCCGCCACCAGCCCAGACTTTTAGGGCAGTCTGTTTCGTGCCTCTGTTACTGAATTTCAGATGCCCTGAGACAGTAGCCATGGAAAGTTGCATGTCCTAATGGCAAGCTTCCTAGACTGGTCTTTGGCCGTTTTAGCAAATGAGATACAGAAATAGATTGATCGTTGGTCTAATGATCAAACAGAACCTTTCTTGTGTATGTTGGTGTCAAGTCATTTCCATTCTGACTTATGGAAGCCCTAAGGTGATCCTATCATGGGGTTTTCTTGGCAGCTTTCTTCAGAGAGGATTGGCTATTGCCATCCTCTGAGGCTGACTTGCCCAGGTCACCCAGTGGGTTTACGTGGCCATGCTGGGAATCGAACCCTGGTCTCCAGAGTTGTAGTCCAACACTCAAAACTACAACAGCATGCTGGCTCACATCTTGTTTAGTATACTTCCCAGTCTTGTATTATGAACTGATAGCACAAACAAAGGCGTCTATCATTCTAAGTAGATATGAGCTACTTGACAGACAGAGGAAGGAATCATTGCAAATGAAAGAAAACAATCTTCCTTTGTTACAGTTCCATTAAAAACAACAAGCATTTTATTTTTCAGTTTGCCAGCACAGCTGTCTTAGTTTATAGGCCCAATAATTTTTATAGACTACCTCTATTTCTAACATATGCCAGCAAAGGCAGTTTGCCATATGACTATAGGCCTCCAACAGAAGTGATCAACTTAATTCAGATCCAATAAAACAGGACCAAGATTAAAATACATAACAGTGTTCTTATTTACATGTCTGCTCAGACATAAAGCCCATTAATTTCAGTGGTGCTTTTCTCCAGATAAGCACATCGACAATTGCAGCTTTAAGCTCAATGACTTTGTTAGGTGTATATTTATGTCTTTATTTTATATGCTGCCTTTCACCTAAATTTGACCCAAGGCAGCTCACAAAAAATACAGGTGGCTCTCCGTTTTCATAGGAGATCAATTTTGGACTCCTCTGCGAAAATGGAGGCCAGTGCTTATTCAAGCCCCATAGGCTTGAACGGAGCGTTCCGCTGTGTGCACGACAAGGATGCGCGCACCATTGCAAATAGCAGAGGTCGCCCCTCCACATAGATTCAAAGGTGTGCATCTGAGATCCGTGCATTAGGAGGGGCGACTGTACTTTAAAAAACAATACTAAAAAAAGAATTCAAAACATCACATCAATAAAATAAGTTAAAAATGAGGGAAATGGTTGATATTTGGATTCAACGCACAAATAAATATATATACATATATATAAATGTGTGTGTGTGTGTGTGTGTGTGTAATATATATAGAAGCTAGTAGAAATAGAATAAAGAGTTTAGCCTTTAAATGGGCCTCTAGAATAGAAAGGCAGAAATGGTTTTTAAAATACATACCACATGCACACACCCTGTAGAAGAGTTTTTGGACTCCAGGACACTGCTGGATGAAAATGGTGGTTATCTTTTGAATTCCACACAAATGTTATAGAGAAGGTAGAACACTAATTAGATGAACACAGGGCCTCAACAGACCAGTGATAAATACTGGCCTGGCGGCAGAGTGGGGATGTGGCATCCACACAACACACACCCGACGCTGCCCTGAGATTGCCGTCACACCGTGTATGTGACTGCAGGTGGCGTTATAGCGCTCCTCTGGCGCTGAGGCCAGACGACGCAGCACCAAAGGAGCACCGAAAAGCCGTGGTGCCAGCGGCTATGGGGCCATTTCTGCAGTGCAAAAAGGAGATGCTTTTTGTGGGTCCTTTTTGTGCCACATAAAGGTCAGATTAGGGCTGCGGTGTGTAGTCACTGTGGCCCCGATCTGGCGCTGAAAGGGGCAGCCTGTTCAACCTCACAATCCTCTTTTGCTCGAGAATCTTTTTGTAGTTAACGAACTAAAAGATAGATAATGCAAACATGAAAGTGAAGATGAACAGTTAATAATGAGACTTTGGCCTGAAATCATGGTTCAAGCTTTGGTCAATTGCATAGCTTGCACAATAGTTAAAATTAAGCCCAAAAAAGTACTTTAGAAGGAGGTCTGTAAATACGATGAAGGGAATTTTATTTTGAGTAGGTGGGAGGTGTAAACAGGAGCAAGGATAATGTATTTATTTTAGGCATTTGTGCTTTGTTGAATATTTTGATGACTTATAAAGTCACAGGGGTGGGAAAATAGTGCCAGGGAAAGGGATTTAAAACTTGTATCAAATCTGGGGTGTGCCTACTTGCCTAGGACATCCCTTGTTGCAAGACTGTAATTAATAAATGGGATATTTACAAAACATGGATAAATGACTTCTTTTGTCCTGATTAATTTGATTTTGTACTTTGGTACTTAGAAAATTATATCTCACAAAAATACAAAATTATTAAAAACATGACACACTTAATGTATGAAACCATTAAAATATATATAAGCATGCACTTCAATAAGAAGCCTCCCTAGGTGCAATTATATGTTAAAAGCCTTGTTTGAAAATAAAGGTTTTTGCCTTCAGGACAAAGAGGAGCAAGGAAAGGTCCAGTCTAGTTTCTCACAGGAGGGAGTACCAAAAGAGAGGAGCAGCCACTGAGAAAACTGTGTGTTTAAGCAATGATATGGGTGGTTGGACCCACCCAACTTCAGGTGCCATGTAAAATACCCAAAGGTACTAGAGCCCATCTGATCTTGGAAGCTAAGCAGGATCAGCCCTGGTTAATACTTGAATGAGAGACCACCAACAAATGCTAGATGCTGTAGGCTATATTTCAGAGGAAAGAACTGGCAAAACTATCTCTGAATATCCATTGCCTAAGAAAACCCTATGAAACTGATGGAGTCTCCATAAATTGACAGGCGACTTGAAAGCACATATACACCCGCTGTATGCCAAAGATCAGTGTACTGAATTTTGCCTGTTAGCTACAATTATTTTTCTCCTAGAAATTCTCCAGAGACTGGCAGCTGATGGCTCAGGTCCTGGCACTGGTCTATGGGCCACCTTTTTGATTAGCACTGTCCTAAACCATGGATAGGAATCACCCAGCTCTCCAGAAGTTTGTGTGCAATTCCCAGCAGTCCTAGCCATCATATCCAGTGGTAAGGGATGCTGGCAGTTGCAGTCCAACAACATATGAAAGGCTGTATGATTCCCACCCCTGCCATAAACTTTTTAAAACATACTTATGGTGAAGTTGCCTTGGCTGATGTACAGGTGGAAACACTGATTGCAATGCTATACTGATCTACCTCATTTTGAGACCCATTGAACTGAATAGACATTGAAAGACTTGCGTAATTGTAAAGCATGTCTTTAAGGTAAAGTCTTCCTGTTCTTTGCATGGTAAAGTTCTCACTTGTCATTCCTCTGACTTCAACAGTCATTTGAATAGAAAAGCAGATCTCATAGGCTGACAACTTTTCCTCAAGGCCTGTGGAAAAGGAGGTATCATGGCAAATTGGAGTGTTAACACTTTGAAGTTATACAGCTGAAAGTGGTGCCATTTGAATTGGTAGCTATACTCCCACTATTTCTTGGTAAGTGTATAAAGTCAAGATAGTGCAAATTGCTTTCTCTATTTCATAATTAATCTTGAACCGGAAAAACTAGATTTGAGTTTCTGCCAGATGAACTAAGGTAAACATATATAACTCCTGGCAAGTGCAAGAACATAATAAAAGCAGCCTTAATTTAGCCTTAATTTAATCAGAACTGATCATGTTTATAAGAAATTTAAGGTTTATAAGAAACACAGAGGTTTGGTTTTTTTAAGTGGTGATCCAATAAACACTACAATAGATTTCTTACACAATCCGGTCCTAGTAGCTGTGTGGTTTAGGCAGCCAGAGATTAAAAATTTGCTGTCAAAGTTCTGTTGTCATCCAAAATTAATTGAAAGTTGTTTCACTGTTGCCATCTTAAACAGTACAAAAATATTCATAACCTTCTTTTTAATATACATAATTTATACATCTTTATTTCTCTGTCCTTGCATACGTGAGTGAATCTCAAGAGTGCGTCTTGGTTTTCCCCTGTTAAATAAAATACAATTCATTGAGGATTTGCCTCTGTGGTTCTTCTTGCCTCCAACTTTGGTAAACATTGGGATGATCCCAGGGCTGCATAACACAGCCAATATTTAGAGCTAATATTTAATTGCCCAAAGGCGAGCTAACCTTAAAGGAGAGCTCCTGTCCTGGTTACAGAACTGCTAGTTTGGCAGGAGCTGGGACTAGTGATGTTAGCTCACTCTATTCCACGGCACTTGGGCCTCGAATTGCTGAGCTGCCAATCTTGTGATCTTCAGAGTAAGCATCTTTAACTGCTGAGAAACCGCATGCCTATGCTTGACCCCCCACATTTGCTGGGGTTAGGGGCACAGGACCCCCGTGAATGTGGAAAAACTGCAAATAACAAAAACACTATGTTTTTACCTGAGAGAACATCTCTCTAGGAATCTTTAGGTCTGTTGGAATATCCTATTGTTTCCATTTTAGTCATCTTGGCTTTTGAGGCGAGCTAAGGCTTTATTTACGCTCGTTCCTCCACATTTGCGGCTTTGACTTTTGCAGATTTGGTTATTCACGGATTGTATTAGTATGTTCTCTCTAGGAATCTCTAGGTCCTCCAGGGAAATTTTAACAAAAAGTCACACCGAAGGAACTAGAGATTTCTAGAGAGAACACTCCACTAGGCATTTGTAGCTCCCCCAGAGCAATTCTGTGATTAATGTCTGGCAAATATTGAGCTCAGGGTTGCACTGGAGGACCTAGAAATTCCTAGAGGCGTTCTCTCAAGTAAAAGCATAGTGTTTTTGTTATTTGCATTTTTTCCACATTCATGGGGGTCCTGTGACCCTAACCCCAGAGTATGTGGAGGGTCAGGTATATTTTATAAATGTGATTTAAAACAATTTCAATAAAAAAGTATTTTTTTAAAAAAAAAATCCAGAATGACTAAACAGAAGCTATCATATTTGTGGACATGAAAAATTAGAAAAGACAGCAGTGTTTGGTAAGATAGAAAGCAGAAGGAAAAGAGGAAGTCCACAATACAGGTGGCAAATGACATCCTGCACACTTTGGTGTCTGGTGTGGGGTGGAGCTGTTTTGGGTGGCAGTGACCAAAAGGGCACACATGCCTCTCTTTTTTGCCACTGCAGCAAACCAAAAGGTATCACCTAGTGTGGACCTAGTGAGGTATCACCTAGTGTGGACCACATCCCCGGCACCTCACTAGTGACACCACTGGCAGATGGGCCATGAGTTTGCTGGATTTCAGCAGGGCTGCTTATGACCTGGAATGCGTTTAACAAGTACAGTGGGCCCTTGGTATCCACTGGGTTTCATTCCAGGACTCAGCTTGGATATCAAAATCCATGGATGTTCAAGTCCCATTAAAGACAATGGCATAGTAAAATGGTGACCCTTACACAAATCAGCAAAATCAAGGTTTGCTTTTTTGGAATGTGTGTGTGTGTGTGTATGTTTGAATATTTTCAAACCATGGATTCTTGAATCTGTGGAGGGCTGACTGTACAATCTTTAGGGAGGCAGGATCTGGAGGTTGGAAAACACACACAATGATGACTGAATATGCTCCGTAGCTTAAAAATTATGGTTGAGTTGAGGGTGCGTCTGCACTGTAGAAATAATGTACTGTGCCACCACTTTAAGCGCTGTAGTTGCAGCCTATGGAATACTGGGATTTGTAGTTTTGCAAGGCCTCTTGGCTTCTCTGCCAAAGAATGCTGGTGCCTCACAAAATTACAAATCTCAGGATTCTGTAGGATGGAGCTGTGGGAGTTGATGTTGTGTCACACGGCATTATTTCTACAGTGTACTGTACATGTACCCTTAAGAAATAATGCAGTTTGACACCACTTTAAGTGCTCCATTCTGTGGAATCCTGGGTTTTGTAGCTTCACCTGGCATAGTGGTTTGAGTGTTGTACTATGACTCTAGATATCAGATACTGAATCCCTGTCCAGCCATGAAACCCACTGGGTGAACTTGGGCAAGTCACACTCTCTCAGTTTTAGGATGGTCATGACAACCCCCCTCTGATGAGATCTTGCCAAGAAAACCACAATAGCTTTGCTTTAGGGTCAACATAAATTGGAAACAATTTGAAGGTGCACAGCAAAAGCAACAACAATGTCTTTAGCCTTCCCAGCCAGAGTGTTGGTGCCTCACAAAACTACAAATCCCAGAATTCTGTAGGACTCAGCCAGGGCAGTTGAAAGTGGTGTCAAACTGCATTATTTCTACAGTATAGGTGCAGACAGATAATTCCAACTGAGGAGGAAGTATATGGAGCATCCCTAAAGTGAGCATGGCAAGGCTGCATCCACACTGCAGAAATAATCCAGTTTGACACTGCTTTAACTGTCATGGATCAATGCTATGGAATTCTGGGAATTGTAGTTTTGCGAGACATTTATCCTCCGAGAGCTCTGGTGCCACAACAAACTACAATTCCCAGGATTCCCTAGCATTGAGCCAGAGCGGTTAAAGTGGTGCCAAACTGGATTATTTCTCCAGTGTGGATGCAACCTATGACTCTGGAGACTAGGTTCGTTTCCCAGCGCAGCCATGTAAACCCACTAAGTGTCCTTTGGCAAGTCACACTCTCTCAGCCTCAGGGGAAGGCAATGGAAAAAAAAAACCTCTGAAGAAACCTGCCAAAGAAACTCAAGTGGGAAACGAAGGCACACAACAACAACAACAACATGTTTGTTATATTGTAGATGGATAGATAGAAGAGAGACAGCCTGGTCTAGTGGTTTTAGTGTTGGACGACTACTCTAGAGACCAGGGCTCAGTTATGTAAACCCACTGAGGGGACATTAGGCAAGTCACACTCTCTCAGCCTCAGGGGACGAAGGGCATGGCAAACGCCCCTCTGAAGAAACTTGCCAGAGAAACCCCATGATGAGAGTCGCCATAAGTCAGAAACGAAGCCACAACAACAACATGTTTATTATATGATAGATAGATAGATAGTCTGGAATGGTGGTTTGAGTGTTAGACGACGACCCTAGAGACCAGGGTTGGCTCAGTTATGGAAACCCACTGAGTGGCTTTGAGGGAGTCACACTCTCTCAGCCTCTGAAGGGCAAACTAAGTGTTATGTTATTGTTATGGCGCCTGGGTGAGGCGGGAGCGGGGGCCCCCTAGCGGTGGCGCCACACTGGAGGGGCAGCAGCGCCTGAGCCCTCTGCGCCTGATTGGCCGTTGGGCGGCGGTTGGTTGGGACTGAGCCCCATAGCGCCGCCTGGGCGTTCTTATTACTCTCCCTTTCTCTTTCTCCTCCTCCTCCTCCTCCTTCTCCTTCTTGGCTGCTGTCTGTGAGGCTGCCTCTGCTGCTGCTGCTGCTGCCGCCGCTGCCATGGGGGAGAAAGTGGTCCCGCGCCGGGAGGAGTGCAGGGAAGGTCAGTCCCAGCCTCGCCTCCTCTTTCCTCCCTTACATGATCCCACAATCTGGATGGCTGCTACTTTGCAAGGTCCTGGGATCTGTAGTTTTTTTTACACAAGGTCCTTAATCTCTGCCCAAGAGGGGCTTCTTGGTGCCTCCACACAAAAATCCCAGGATTGGGTGTCACACCACCAGGGAGCTTTAAGACGGCTTTAATAAGTGCCCTGGCTCAGTGCTGCTAAGGAGTCTCTTGGGAGTTGTAGTTTCTTCTGGCCACCAAGGAGATAGATGGCTTGCTTATAGTATCCTAGGTCCAAAACAAACCACAGAAACGATCCAGTTTTGCAATCCCAGTTTGGAGACCGCTTTAATAAGTGCCCCTGGCTTGGTGCTGCTAAGGAAGCTCCTCTGAGATTTGTAGTTTGTTTTGGCCGCCAGTGCTAGGAATTGTAGTTTATTCTGGCCACCAAAGAGACTGCTTTTAATCATAGTGTTTCAGGTCCAAAACAAACCACAGAAATAATCTAGTTCTATAATCCAGTTTTGAGACCGCTTTAACGGCCCAGGCTCATTGCCAAGGACTGTCGTTTATTTTGGCCACGAGGGACATTGACATTGCTTTTAATTATAGCATTTTAGGTCCAAAACTAACCACAGAAATAATCCAGTTTATAATCCGCTTTAATTGCTAGGGAATTCTAGGAGTTGTAGTTTATTTTGGCCACCAACCAGGGAGATTGCTTAATTATAGTATCTTAGGTCCAATCCAAAACACACCACAGAAATAATCCAGTTTTAAGGCTGCTTTAATAAGTACATGCTCTCAATATACAATGAAATTCTGGGGACTGTAGTTTTGTGAGACATTTAGCCTTCTCTGTCAGAGAGACTCTGGTGGCCAAAATAAACTACAATTCCCAGGATTCTCTAGCACTGAGTCAGGGCAGTTAAAGTGGTCTCAAACTGGATTGTTTCTGCAGTGCGTTTGGGACCAAAGTGGTGTTTCTACAGTGACTGTTGTTGAGGTTGTTGTGTTCTTTCAAGTCGTTTACGACTAAGGCGACCTTAAGGCAGTGAACCTGTTTTCTTGGCAAGTTTCTTCAGGGTGGGTTTGCCACCGCAGTCCTCTGAGGCTGAGAGAGTGTGACTTGCCCAGGGTCACCCAGTGGGTTTACGTGGCCGAACTAGGATTCGAACCTTTGAGTCCTACACTCAAACCACTATGTCGCACTAGCTTTCATGTTTTTGGTTTAGAAGCACATATTCCCAAGTTCCCATCTGTGGGTAAGCAGAAATTTGGGTAGTGGTTTGAGCATTGGGCTACGACTCTGGAGACCAGGGTTTGATTCCCAGTGTGGCCACGAAACCCACTGGGTGACCTTAGGCAAATCACACATTCTCAGTCCCAGGGGAAGGCAACAACAAACCTCCTCTGAACCAATCTTGCCAAGAAATGTTGCCATGATAGGTTTGCCTTAAGGCAGTGGTGGTGAAGCTTTTACAGACCAAGTGTCCAAACTGCAACCCAGACCCCACTTATTTATTGCAAAGTGCCACATCCCTCTGGCTTTCTAGTAAAAATCTCTGGCAAACTCTGTGCTAGGGCGACAGCATGCATGCCCACAGAGAGGGCTCTGAGTGCCACCTCTGGCACATGTGCCATAGGTTCGTCATCACTGCCTTAAGGTCACCATACGTCGGAAATAAGTTGAAGTCACACAGCAACCAACAAAATTCACCAAGCGAGACCTTCCTGTAGATGCAGTGATGGGGAAGATGCACATGTTGGATTTCTGCCTGTTGTGGAAATTATTTGGGTGCCTCTACCAAATAAAAAGGAGGAGGGCAGCCCTGTCAGCATTGGACACAAGTTGCAGGGGAGCCAGTGCGGTGTAGTGGAATGTGTCTTGCACTTGGGGAGTCCTGGATTCAAATCTTTGTTCATGAAAACCCGCTCAGGCTCAAAGGCAAACCTCTGAATCATTCCTGCCAAGAAGACCTCAGGATGGGGCCGCCATAACTCAGAGTGGGCACATAACAAGAAGAAGAATTTGAGGGATAAGACTTATGTCCTTGGTCTAAAAGCATTTGAGGAATTTCTTTGAAAACTTCTTTGAAAACTTCAGGAACTGAAGTATTGAAGGAAATTCATTCTGTGCTTTCTCATGAAGCTCCAAGGCCCTGAATTAAGCTCCAGTGTTGTTACAAAGAGAAAAGAAATAGTAGAGGATCCAAAAGGAAGAGTGAACTTCCCGGAAAGGTGGAGAATAGATGAGAGACTTATGAGAGGAAAATAGAGACAGGATTGGAGAAGGAGCACACACAAGCCAAGGTTTTAAACATAGGACAGTTCACCAGGCCTTAATCCAAGGGCAAAGGAACAAGGTGACCAGATGTCCTCACTACAAAGGAGGACAAGGCACCACAAAATGTAGGGCATTCAAGAAGAATGGAGGGGACATGACCAAATAAAAAGCTCAAAACATGAATAGAAATGTAAATCCGTGCTTTTTAGTCATGCTCAGAATGGAGGGCATTTGGAATTCCTCTTGGACAGAAGGTTGAAAGGAGAATATGACCTGGAAAAGCAGGATGTCAGGTCATCCTGCAAAGGAAGGCAATTGTCTCAGGGAAGCAAGTGTTGGGTAGCGTGAAGCAGGAGCAGGTGCCACCTGGCCCCTTTTTCGAAAGACACAGCTGTGTGTTCCACATACACAATTCTTGCCTAGTTCCTTGAAACTCGCCTGGTGCACTTAGGTGGAGGATGTTGTGCCCTTCCTAGTGCTGAAATAATATTTTCATTGCCATCTGTAGTTGGAATTCAGAAGAATCCTCACACTGCAGAAAATCTTGGCTCAGTGTTATGTTATTTCCTGTTGTTGCTGTGTGCCTTCAAGTCATTTCTGACTTATGGCAACCCTCTCATGGGGTTTTCTTGGCAAGTTTCTTCAAAGGGGGTTTGCCATTGCCATCCTCTGAAGCTGAGAAACTGTGACTTGCCCAAGGGTTTACATGGCTGAGCTGGGATTCGAATCCCGGTCTCTAGAGTCATAGTCCAACATTCAAACCACTACATTATGCTGGCTCAACTATTTATTTATATTTAGCTCCTGGAAAATTGGTAAAGAAAGTGATTTTTCAATATCTCACAAAACTAAAGTTCCCAGAATTCCCTAGCATTGAGCGAGGTCAGTTAAAGCAGTCTCAAACTGGATTATTTCTGCAATGTGTTTTGGACCTACATGTCTAGCGTGTTTCTTGCAACTTCATTCATTGCCTTTGCTCACTCCCACTTCTTTTGCCCTAGTACTAACTAAAGCGTGACTTTGAACATCTTTAAAGTGTCTTTTTTTGTTGTTTTTGCATATTAAACACAACCACTTAGGGACTAGGCAGACTGAATAAAAAAAGGTGAAGTTTGAAAGCCAGTGTTTTTAAGTAGCAGGCTGAAGGCAATGTTAATACCAACACTTTTACTCCCAGACAATCCATTGGGATACCTCAGTGTGTCGTAAATAGGTTCTCTTGCTGGTCCTGGTGGGTGTTCAACAAAGCAGAATGCCAATTAAGGGCATAGGAACAAATCAAAGTTTGGATAAATTCCTTTTTTGGATTTTCGTTCCAAGAATCCCCTTGCTGATAAGTTTACTGGCTACGCCGGTTAGAGGATTCTGGGAGTTTTCATCTAGAAGAGTAATTTTCCCAATCTCTGTAGTAAAGCCAGAAAGAGATGATCTATGCCTGAGGCATAAAATGCAAAATGACATCATTTTAAAGCAATTTTCTGGCATCATATGCAAACCCACCACCACCACCATAGTGATAGAATAGCTGTGCAGGAGTGAGACTATATATGAGTTTTGAATGAAAACACTTTTACTTGGATGTGGAATAATAAAGAGATGTAAAGAGTAGTAAAGGGATGGAAATAATCAACTGAAAGGATTATGACTGGAAAACAGAGGGCAAGAATAGTCCCAAGTCAAAGCAATGTACAGAAGGTATGTTAGGATCGCTGCTAGATATTTGGGTAATTTGTGGTAGGTCTGCACGAGTTTCTCTCTCTCTCTCTCTCTGACACACACACACACACACACATTATTTAACAACGGTGACATAAATCCCCCCACCCATCATTTAAATAGGCTGCTGAAAAAAGAAAGTTGTTCCTTAATTGAATTGAATGTCTATCTGCCTTGAGCCACACTTCTGCATCTGACTTCATTTGGTGGACTATGTGGTTTTAGTTTTAAAAAAACTCAAAGTAGATTGAGGAAGCCTGAAATCTGCCCACCTTTGCTGTATGGGAAAGGATGTGGAGTGCCATTGGTCACAGGGTGGGGAGATATTGTTGTACTAGAATAGATTTGCCAGCGGTTGAGTGATCTGGCCTTGTCAGGGAGTTACCCAATAATAGTAAACCGAGATGGGTTGGTGACTGTTTTTGATTTAATTTGAATACCTGAGCATCTCTTTAAGTTCCTTGAAGAACCAGTTTGAAATGTATTGCTGAATAAAAACCTTTCTCCCACTGTTAGACACAGCACCTGTGTGATATAAAAATTGTGATCTTTGATCTAGAGTAACCAGTATTGTTATTGCACAGAAAAGCTCACGTTAAATGAACATATGCCTTCACCTTAAAGCCCTGCGTGGGATGGGCTTGCTGTAATGTTTCTAGCAAATGGGAGACACATTTTTATAGGCAGGGAGGTATTATGGAAGATAGCTTCATACTGAACAGGCTTTCTGGCCCTTCTGTCAACTGAAACTCCATTGCAGTCGGAAATATGTAAACATTAGTAATTGTTTCAATGTTTGCTTCATACACCTTCCCTGCCTCTCCTTCCACTTCCTTGTATGCATATTAAAAGTAAATAATCAATCCTATCAATTTATGGTTATGTATGGCAGCATACACATTATGTTTGCCCACTACCATCTGACTCCCTTTTACGAAGCTCTTGCCTGCAAAAGCACATGCTGTGACCTGTCCATTAATCCCTCAGATCTTCCATGGCAGGTGGTTCTACCTTTAGTTCCCATTGATTCTGTTGGTGTAGTGCCCATACTGCTGCTCAGCCGTTTCTCTTCCTGAGCTCTCTGAGTTGCTCTCTTCCAAGGAGGAAGAGAAACTGGGGAATTCAGTACTTGTGCAGAGACCACACTCTAGACATAATGATTTGTGCTGGCCAGAATGAAGGTGACTTGGGTGTGGTCTGCACCCGCCCCTTTTCACGCTGGATTGGGGCCAGGGCAGCCTCACCAGCAGCCCTGTGGCCCCAATCCAGCGTTTTTCTGGACCTCTTCTCCATGGCCTGGAAAAGGGGTGTCATTGGGGCTTCATGCTCCCGGACGCCCTGGCCCTTTCTCCTCTGGATCATTGGCGGGGCCATGTAGTTGCCGTGCCAGCAATCTGCTGCCAGGAAGAAGCTGCCTAGAGCAGCCCTTATGACGTCTCTTTGTCGCGCGGATGCTGTGTGCCGCACATAAAAAAGGGACAGGAAATATCCTCCTGAGATCCCCCTTTGCAACTCAGTACACTACAGGTGACTCAAACAAGTTGAGGGGAGTAACAATACTTTTCCTGGCCCATTTTAGCCTTACACAATAATATGCGACCCATATGGTTGCTTTCTGATTTTGGAAGGAACCATAGCCAACACCACTCCCACGTTGGCAACCTTTTATTCTCCCAACTCTAATCCACAAGCTTTTATGTGATCCTTTCTGCAAACTTTGAGGGAGCTGGCAGAAGGGACAACTATTATTGGGGGAGATGTGAAGGAGGTGCTTGACTATAAGATAGAGAAATCCCACCATCCTTTCAAGACTAAAAGAAAGCTATCCCTGATATCAGACCTTATATCTAAAGAAGGGTTGCTAGACCCGTGGAGAATACTTTACGCATCAGCTGGAGACTACACCTTCTGTTCACACACCACACCTACTCTAGAATTGATTATTTCCTTGTTTTGCGATCCTCCCTTTCTAATGTCATTGATGTGCAGATAGAATCTATAGTCTATTCTGACCATGCAGCCATAGTGCTGACCTGGCAGTTAAACAGACCCACCGAAACATTGCATTTGGAGGTTTAACCCCAGCCTTTTTCTTAACAAAAAGTACAAAACCCAGATTCAAGATGAAATTAAGCAGTTTTATTTGGAAAATAGGAAGCCAGAAACCTGAGAGGCCTACTGTGGGATATCTTGAAAGTGGTCCTCAGGGGCCTATTAATTAAAGAGGGAGCCACACAGAAAAGGCTCAGAGTTGCCACTAAAACCAAACTCCTTCAAGACATAGCTCAGTTGTCACATGCCCACAAAGAATCACTTGATTTTAAGATCTTTCACCAACTCCAAATGAAAAGGCGGCATTAGATGCTAGGCAAATACAAACTGTCCTACATTATACCAAGGCATATTATTATGAGTTTAACAACAAAAACTCACGCCTCCTGGCCAGAGCGGTTAAGTGCAAGGCTAGGAAAAGAACTATTCTTACTTCCCACATCAAGAAAGTGGTAACAACCTCAGACAAAATACTACAGGAATTTAGAGCTCCCCCCCCCCCCAAATTATTCACTTTGGAGCTGCCTCAAGGTACTTCAGTAGATAGCTTTGTGAAATCACTGAATCTAGGAAAAATTAAAGAACCCCACCAAATTTTCTTGAACAAACGTATCCAATTGGATGATATTTGAAAAGCAATTGATAAATTGAAACCAGCCAAATTGCCTGGCCCAGATGGATTTTCAGGTCAATTTTACATGCTTTTTATATGAGACTTTGTAATGGACTTTCAAAACAGGACACATCCTATGAGGATTGAAAGTTCTTTATTGAATTTGTAAATGAACCTTCACACCACCTCCAACCTCCGGACTCTCACAGCAATTCTGGAAGGACACTTTACAACTCAATGCAAAGACTGAACTGACTGCAGAAGAATCCCACCCACGGAATCCTGCAAACTATTGATCACTGAATAACATCACATCCTATGGCTATTGTTATATACGTTATTACGCTGCACTGTAATGTTTGACTATCTTATAAAGACTTGAAAATCAATAAAAATAATTTTTAAAATATCTTATTTATTGGAAACTGGAGTCTCATTTTACGGTTAATACTGGTAAACACAGGTGGAAAGGTCCCTGCCGTTACCCTCCTCTTGGAAGTCATCTTTGAGGTATAACTTTACCACATTTTTAAAGAGACGCAGGAATTGCTGGTGGGGACTCCCAGTGCTCCCCCAACTTTTATTAAAACAACTCTCCAAGAAAAAAAAGTTGTTTTTTTATTAACATTCTCTGATAAATAACCACTTGCACAGGAGGTCTGTTGTATTCCTATAGAAATCTGCTCAGAAGTCAGTCCCATTGAGTTAGGTGGTGCTTACTCCCTGGTGAGTGTAGGATTTCAGCCATGATGTTTGTAGTGGAGATACATGGAAGACATAAGTGCTTGAGACAGTGCTTCTATTACCCAAAAATGTCATTGTGGCAGGTTACAAACCGCCATATAGTACGCGACGAGCGCGTACTAGGGTTAGGAAGGGGTGGTGCTTCCGCACCCCCTAACCCTAGTATGCGCTCTGCGTGTACAAAATGGCAGCGGCCGTTCCACACGGCCGCCGCCATCTTGACGTAGTGGACGTGCTGCGTCCGCACGTCGCACCCCAGAAATGACACCGCGAGCGCACGACTAGCACCTCACAGCGTCTCTTCCGGGGCCTGAGAAGGAGCACGATTTCTGCGCTCCTTCTCTGCAGCGTCTGGGAGCCGCGCGGTTTAAAGGCTGTGGCTCCCGGACGCTGCAAACGGAGGCGGAGCCAGACTGCCGCTTTTCGGCGGTCTGTAACCCACCTGTGTATTCTTCTATAGAGCCAGTGTGATGTAGTGATATGAATATTGGACTAAGACTCCTGGTGATATAGGTCTGAATCCCTGCTTGGCCATGGAAAGTCACTGGATAAGCTTGGGCAAGTCACACTCTCACTGTAAAAGAAAGGCAGTGGCAAACCTCCTTTGAAAACCTCATGATAAAATCACCTTAAAAGTCAGAAACAGCTTGATGGTGCACAACATGCACAACTTTCTGTATGCTTCCATGTCCAATATTGATTTATACAGTTAAAACAAGTGGGAAATTGTTTAAAATGTTGCTACCGGCTCTTCAACTTGATGAAGATTTCTAGACAGAAATGCCTCATACATATAAGACATACCTGTCTCCTGTTTGTGTTTTCATAACTTTGCAGACTGTAGATTAAATTTAATATAATATGTATCACAGAATTGTCTGAGGAAGACCCAGACTCATTGTTTGGTTGCTCCAGTTGATGAATCTCCAGCAACATGGCCAAGACCACTGTTTGACAGTGCTAACCCAAGACATTTTGTTGCCTGAAGAAGAGCCTGGATGGCATAATCTCTTTCCTAAGGCTACCATTTTTAAAAAACCATGCTCAGACTCCAGTTCTGCCTTAACTTATTATACACCAACAGAGGGAAAGAGATCATTGTTCAGCCATCTGGATTACTTCACTCTATTAAAGGGCAGGATTAGAACTAGTAAGAACAGATTTGGATCAGTGTAAGGCATCTTTTATATGCAGCTGTGCAGTCCAAGGAAGAATCTTAGAAGTAAATTTTGTTATTTCTAACAGGTAAGGTTTATTAAGAACAGAAACTCTTACTGTTTATTCTGTTTTACTTGAGCCACATAATAGTTATCCCATATTTGTCTCATTTCATACTTCCCCAAGAAGTAATTCCAACAGTGGCTTTATATGGCCAATTTTCTTGTGAAAAATGAATACTGAAGCCTTGTTCTGTTTGGTTCACAATATATAGATTGAGCAGATGTAAAGCCAACATACATAGGCTTATATGTCACAAGCAATATCAGTCCAGCCCTTTGGTATCTAGACATTTCTCCTGTCAGCCAGCAACATCTTGACATCCGTCTTCAAACAACCCCCAGACTGAATCTTTTCCCTGCTTTTATCTTGAATTCTGGCCAAATTCAAGATTCAAAAAACATATTCTTCTGCTTACAACCATGTCCCAAGGTGGGAGAGCGGGGAATGGGGGATATAACATGAAATAGCAGAGGCCCTTGAAATACTTTGATCATTAATTGAGACTGTATTTTCCACCATAAACTGTCAAGTATTTGTACCATCTGGTTTTTACCAGGATTGTCTTCTGTGATTTAATTTTTATTCTTTTTCTTGGGAAGTGTCAAAAGGCAGCCTTGCAAATTATCTAAATGTAAATGGTTAAAACTGGAGCAGAGATCAGAGACCCATTTGTCATGGAACAAATAGTTTCTTCCAAGTCTTTTGAAAATACAGACATATCTCAGTTAACAGTCTTAACGCATGATGAAAGAAAGATGAACAGAGCAGGAGAGTACTGGCTTTCTCTGTGCCTCATAGCACTTCTGTTCTCTTCCCGAGGGAGACAGTTATAAAAGTGTGTCCTTTGTTGTGCTGGAAAAAATCTATTTGGCAGAAGGTGTGCTTTTATGACCGTCTCCCTCGGGAAGAGAAGGCAAGTGCTCCGAGGATTTGTGGAGAGGCGCAGAGAAAGCCGGTACTCTCCTGCTCTGTTTCAATTTTCTTTTTTAATGCAGTAAGATTCAAAACCTTTCACAAAGCCTCTGAGGCTCCTTTTTACAAAGTCTTTTTAATCCCTTGCATCTTTCTTTTCCTCCTTATCCTTGATCTAGCTGGACATTCTTTAGCAGTATCACTTTCATTATTAAGTTGCAACAGTGTGTGCAATAAAGCTTGAACTGGGAAAGAGCGGGCAAGGTAAACAAAAACTGCCTCCAGAATTCCTGAATGTACTTGCATGAACAGCAAAACAGAGAAAAGGAGAGAGCAGATAAGCTTGCTTCACCATCTAGCCGCAGCATGTTTAAAAAACATAGATCTGTAAGTCTGGCCACCAAAATGGAAATCATAAGGAACGTAGAGGCTGGTAAAAGAGGAAAAAGTCCTCCCTGGATGCATTTTGGAGGAAATTTGCATTTGGTCTCCAGAAGATTCAAAATGTTTTTGTTTACTTATGCAAGGTATACCTGACCTGTTTGTTTCATTTCACATATGCATAATGTTAGTTTTGAATAGAAAAGCTGCCTGAAACATGTGGAACTGTTCTTTTTTGTGGTATAGAAACCTATCCCTATTCTTTCCATGTTATTCTGTCTCTGGTACTGGATTTTCTGTTAAAGAAATAATACACAGGAATGTATCTCATTAACTTATGTATACATGGATAGATTTAATATGTGTCAATAAAATATATGTTTCCCCCTCCCCCTTTTCCTTCCAGGTGAGGTGTTTCCTTTGATTTGCCCCAACTCTCAACATGCCTGGTGTCAGATCCTCAACATATCAGAACTCCAAGCCTCCTTTTTTGCCTATTCTGGCAGATACCCCAATGAAACAGAGCTGAGTGTTTCCACACCCACAGGAAGCAAGTACAGTTTATACGCAGGTGTGGCTTTAGCCATTGGGTCCAGCATCTTTGTTGGTTCCAGCTTTATACTGAAAAAGAAGGGCCTTTTGCAGTTGGCTGAAAAAGGATACACTAGAGCAGGTAAGAAATATTAGTGATTCCAAAGAAATAACCTACTTCTTGTTTTGCTACAGAAATATCAAACCCCAAAGTCGGATTTTTTAAAAAAAATTTTTTTGAAGTGTGTATTTAAAAGCTTAGCCATGTTATCAGATCAGGAAATTATGGAGAATGTGGCTTCTCAGAAACACCAGGAAACCGCCACCAAGTCATGATTTGATTTGTGCCTTTGATTAGTTTTGTACTGACTAGGCAGCTCTGTTACTGTACCATGTGTTAATGGTAGTCATTAAATCAGTCTCCCTTATCTGAAATGCTTGGAACTAGAAGTGTTTGGAATACCTCTATTTGCATATACGTACATAATATGGTATCTTGGAGATGGGACCCAAGTCTAAACACAAAATTCATTTATGTTACATATATATCTTATAGCCTGAAGGTAGTTTTATGCAGTATTTTTAAATGTGTTCATGAAACAAAGTTTGTGTACATCGGAAAGTAAAGGTGTCACTGTCTCAACCACACATGAAATAAGTTTTGGGTTTTTGAGTATTTTGGATTTCATAATTCTGGGTAACGGAAGTTTTATTGCTTGACAAAAGTAACCCGACATGCAACAAGGGAAAGGTGGCTTTCTCCTTACTCTCCACATGGTGTCGAAGCACTTCCATTCTCTTCCCGAGTAAAAATGGAAGGAGAATGGAGGTGCCAAGACATCATGCAGAAAGGAAAGGAGAAAGCTGCTTCTCTCTTGCTACATGTCGGCTTACTTTTGTTATGCAGTAAGGCTTTCAGCCTTTATAGTTAGGTAACCTTCACAGCTGAGTATCCGACTTGATAAAAGCTTATGCTGGTAGTTTCATTTTTGAGGAGTCAGCGCATTATATTTTTGTTTAATTGTATTTTTGTTGTTTAATTTTATCTCGGTGGTGGCAGTGTTTGATCATGTGTAACTCTTGTATAATCTAGCTTCTTGGAGTCTGGAAAATACAATGATTAGCAGTTGGAAAACATTAGGTGTTCCTCCTTACTGATAAAGAATTTTTTTAATGCCTTCATAGTTCATATTTTACTACTCATATATTTTACTACTAATTCTATAGCTCTTCGGCAACATTTATTATCATGATTATAGCGCATCAGTGAAGCCTGTTGAACTCATATTGCGTCTGTAGGCCTTCATGATGGTTGTTTAACTTCTCATTCCAATTGTAAAAGGACATATGGTTGAAGACTTATTAAAGTGTGACTTTGTAATTTATAAGTGTATCACTATTTCAGCTTATTCAGCTCTTCTCCATACATACATCATAAGTACAACTTTTTAATGCAACTTTTCAGTACTGCTTGTCCAACTTTTCAGCAGAATTGTTAAAGGACACATGGCTTGAAGACTAACGGACAATAAAGTTCTGATGAAAATAATTTGTATTATGGACTTTAATCCTTAAATTTACTTTATATTGACTTCATGTTAACTATCTGATCCCTTTGTATATATTCAGTGTTACTAATTATTTGTTGTACTGTATATTACTTATTATTTATTTGTTTATTTACGGTATTTATACCCTGCCCTTCAGCCCTAAAGGCTCTCATATTGCAACTACTATAGTTACACTGATTACACAGTGACTTTGGTTGATAAGAATTCTTTTATTTTGTGTACAGTATTTATATTCATTACTTCCTTATTAGGTTTGACTGTTTTCCCCCCTGAATTTAATTGGTGTTTTGTATCTGTTTGAGGCCTTCCTACAGTTTTGTTTTGTTTGGAGGCTTGGCCATTTAAAGATGATTACCAAGTCAGGAAATTATGCAAAATGTGGTTTCCATGCTTCTTAGAAACAGCAGGAAACTGCAAGAAAGTATTGGCTCTTTGTAGGGATTTTTCTCTTCTCTGTAGTTGGTGGAGAATAATAATAATAGAATTCAAAGACATAGCCAAAAAGTGTTAGTCTGGAAAATCATTATGCAAAGGGAACTTCCAGCATCTTTGAAACTAACTAAAAGAGAGAAGTTGTTAACATGAGCTTTCATGGACTTCAGCTTACTTCTTCAGATGCATTTGAGGAAGTAGGCTCGAGTCTAGAAAAGCTTGTGCTATCAGTTAGTCTCAAATAATGCAAGATCCATCATCATCATCATTATCATTTCTTATCTACCTTTTCCTGTGGATCAACAACAACAATTAACACAATACATAAGATCATTTAAAAGAGAATATAAAACCAATACTTAATAATATCCATTAATACATACTTTAAACATCATAATATAAAAATAATCTGGATAGGCCAGATTGTTCTTTACTGTTCTTTGCTTCTGATTTAAATACAGACAGTGTCTTGAGCTGACAAATCTTTTCCAGCAGATCATTCCACAATCTGGGGGTGGCCAAAGAAAATGTCCTCTAAGTAATAGTCAGTCTAGTTTTGATGGACTGAAGTAGATGTCTCTTGGAGTATGTGAGTATATGATTATACAGAAGAAGGCAATCCTATAGGGCTTTAAAGCTACTAACCAACACTTTGAACTCTGTCCAGAATCTTATTGGCAGCCAGTTTGAATAATAGCTATATGTAGATAGCAGCTTACATGTTGTGGAGTTGTGAGGAATACATTATAGCAGTGGAACTCAAACATTTTACCCTTGGGACCCACCTTTACATCAAATAAGAGGTGACAATAGAGTGGGGGCCCACTCACACACCACTTCTGACAGATCTTGCTGTTCTGCTTGCATTGGATCCAGCACTTAGTTCTGCCCCAAAATTGTCATTTTGGGTATACTGTAATATCAAAAGCTGCTAGAAAACTATGGCCTGAAACAGACGGGCAGACAAGGGTAGCTTCCGGCTGCTCCGCGCGCGTGTTGTTTACAAAACACACGCCCCTGGAGCAGCCAGAAGCCGCCCCAGGGCTGCACTGGAGCCGCCTAAGGTGGCCCAAATCCGGCCCCAAAAGGAGCTGATCTTTTCCACTCCTATTCGGGCTGCAGGAGGAGGTGCCCTTGGGACCATGGCAAGTGTTCGCTGCAGCCCTGGGGTGATTGGGGTGGGAGCAACTTCTAGCCGCTTCTTCATAGAATTGTAGAGTTGGATCTGCCTGTCTGCTTTGCCCCTATGTTGGACCTCAGAAAATGATATGATTGGTTTAGAATAGTCATTATTTATAATAAAAAGTGTTCTGTTAGGACATTTAAGAGGTGATGCAATAAAATCAGATATTAGATTAATATTTATTAATGGTAAAAATAAACATGGATTCCAACTGGAAAAAAATCAGGTGTTCCTGGTGTCTCTGAATGGTTAAAAAAGGTATGGAATGCAGCACTTTCTGTGAAGTTGTGTAAGCATCCAAGGTGGAAGGACAGTGCAAAATAGATTAATTAAAGTAATTTCCATTAATTTCAGGGTTGGATTACAACCTTATTGTCTTGTTTGTTGGTTAGTTGGATTTATATCTTGCCTATCTCCTTAAAATGGGATTCAAGGAAGCCCATATTAATAATTAATAAAATGCACAATTAAAAATAAAATTTAGAAATACCTCACTATGGAAAAGCACAGCACCTAGCTGGACTGATCAGTTGCCCAAAGCCTGCCTGTTAAAAGAGGTCACTTTCTCACAGTGTGGTAAAACATGGCGCACATAGCAAAACATTGCAACTATACTTGCAAAACATTGCAGCTATATTGATCATATCTCTCACACACTTTTCTTGTGCTGTTTTTCATTTACTAGATGACAAAAAATAAGACTCCAGACAGGAACAGTGAACAATTACTTTGTTAGCACCAAGTAAAAATTCAGCTGAAATAGCAAAGTAGACAGTTGTTGTGGCTCAGTCTGTTGTTTAAATTGGTCATGGGGATGTTATTACACAAAAATGCATTTGGCTAGAAAAGTGACAGATCCTCCCCCCTCCTCCAAATGTAAAACCTACAACAGAGTGTGCCTCAAAGAAATTGTCACAAGCCTTGCTATAATTTTTTTTCTTAAAATAATAATGGTGTGTTTGTGTTTTGTTTTTTCAGGACAGGGTGGGTATTCTTACCTGAAGGAATGGCTGTGGTGGGCAGGGCTGCTTTCAAGTAAGTATTAAAGCATTTTTTTATTTGAGTTAAAAGTACAGTACACAGGAGATTCCACACACAGTCCTTTCTCAAGGGATATACTAGTGTTTCTTAGAGTAAAACTTTAAAGCAAAGGTAGGTGGGGGCAACTTCTTTCAGCCCAAGGGCCAGGTTTGGTTTAAGAGATATTCACAGGAGATGCATTCCAGGATTGGGCTGGGATCAAAAATGCCAGCGTATTTTTAGCTTTCTGCTCTTAATGCCCAATAACTAAACCTTAGGAGAGCATTACAACTTTTTTAAGAATGGGGAAGAAAACCTGTTTTCCAAAACAGTAGTATTATTCATTTTTGTGTCACCCGTGTTAGTGACTGGAAAGGGCTGTGGGGAAGATGGTTGACTGTCCCTCCCTCCCACTGCCTCACTTACCTGCCCCCCCCGGCCACCTGGGCCTGAGCAGCTGTGGCACCAGATTCTGAATGGAAGGCACACTCCCCCACCCCCTAAGCAGTGGTGGCTGCTGAGGGGAGTGATGCCATAGCCACCAGAGTTCTCATTCAGAGTCTGATGTGGCTCCTGGGTGAGCGAGAAAGGGAGGCAATGCCTTTTCCCCCTCATCCAGCAGCCATGCCAGTCCCACTGGTTGTACCACCTCACCAGGTGTACACCCCCCCCGATGTGTCACTCAGTACATCCCCCACCCCCTGCAAGCCCTAGTGATGTCTCTATTCCAAAGCTTGGAAACCATGAAAGAATTGTGTCATGGGAAGGGGGCATGATCATCTTGGGAAGCCCTGAGAGTAGGAATCGGCACCAAACACAAAGGTTCCTTTTCCCTGCCTTAAGATGTAGCTGTCAGACCCTGGTGGTTCCTGCTTTTACAAGAGTCTCCTTCCTTTCTCTATCCATCTGATGCAGTTGCCTTGGCTGAGAATAGGAATGTCAGTAGTGTGATCAGAGGGGAATTTAATGTTAAAGATATTGAGAGTGATCGTTTCTCTGCTAACACTAGTGTCTTTTTGCAGTGGGAATTGGAGAAGCAGCGAACTTTGCCGCCTATGCCTTTGCACCAGCAACTTTGGTAACTCCTCTGGGTGCACTTAGTGTACTTATAAGGTTAGTACAAATCTGATTTACCCATTGCATTGGGATATCCACTATATTAGGATAGTCATTTTGTGGCTCAGCTCAAATGATGGACTCTGTGTCTGTATCTGCACTGAGAAATAATCCATACTGCAGAAACCACCAGAGTTGATGCCACAACAAACTACAATTCCAAGAATTCCATAGTACTGAGCCATGCCAGTCAAACTGGATTATTTCTGCAGTGCGGATGCATCCTACGAAAGTTGTTCTCCCGTTATAGTTGTATTGTTTTAGAAAGTTCTGCAAACAAGTTACCAAGTTGACTTATAAGCTAACAAGTGCAAGAGCAGCTCTGTTGGCACCGTTTATGCATCTTGTTTGCTTGGTCTGGTGCTGAAATAACATAGGAGGAGTATGCAACAGGCAAGCCTTTTGATTACCCAGTTTTGAACCAGTGCATGTGCTCACCCAGCTGGAGATCCATCATTCATTTTAAGCAGAGATTAGAAGAGTTCCTTTATTGAATTTAAGCACCAGAATTCCCTTGCCAACAGGGCCACTGGGGGGAGGATTCTGGGAATTGCAGTCCAAAACCTCAAGCTTTAGTACTGGGAAAGTAGATATACAGGTATACCTGTACTATCCTGTCCATGCTGCATGTCATGTACTTTGGTACAGATATGATCTGCCAAGGCAAGATGACCACAAACAATCTGTGTACTTTTCTGGTGTTTCTGATAGATTATTCCTAATGTGACCAATTCACATTCCAATACAAGCTTTCACTGCACAATGAATTGTCTATGCTATGGAAAAATTGAAAGAAGCAATGGAAACACACAGGAAGGTTACAGATGGATGTGGTCATTTGGAAATAAAAATTCTGCAATTTTGACTGCACAGCAAAACCCTGGTTTCAAAGCATCTTCAGCACTGAACAAAACAGAGAAGGACATCAATGTACCTTGTTGTCAACCTCCAGCCAAGTGTACACATGAACTACCCTAAGGGCTTCCATATAGGAACAGCTCTGCTCAGAGCATCTGCAGTCTTCTTGCATACCTTTGCCCAGGAATTTGTTCTCTATCTTTCACCCCAGTGTCCAATTGTCTATACTTCTCCTATGCAGATAGCATTAGAGACCAAGTCTGTACTAATCTTTCCACAACTATTTTGGTCTTTAAGATGTTACAAATATGTATGGTATTTTCTTTAGTTCTGATTCTGAACTTCAGTTTTTAGATCTGTTAAAAATGAAATGTAAAATGTTCTTTTTTAAAAATTGGTTAATGCTTCCTTTCTTTAAAAACCCAACAGTGCAATACTCTCCTCCTATTTTTTGAACGAAAAGCTCAATATCCATGGGAAATTAGGCTGCATCTTAAGCATCTTGGGGTCTACGGTGATGGTGATTCATGCTCCTGAAGAGGAGCTAGTGACATCATTAGATGATATGGAAACAAAGCTAAAAGATCCAGGTAAGTAATTCAAATGCTTACTTTAGAATAGTATGGTCAGTGAAATACCTTGCAGATATTTCTGATTTATTCCAGGATCTGTTCATTGGAGAGAAGGCTGTGGGACCACACATGTTCTGTTCTGCCTCCAGGGCCCTGGCTGCAGGGTTGGGGAATTTTTGGTTCCTCAGGTGGTTCAGATTTCCATCAGTCCCACTCACCATGGTTTATAATAGTGAGGGATTATGGCAGCAAAAGTCTCAAAGGTCTAGGGCCAAAAATTGTGTGTCCCTCTCACACTCTACCACAGTGTTCTGTCCAAGACTGCCTCCTTCCATAGGAGCCTGCCTGAAATTTGAGATCCTCAACAGAGGTCCTGCTACATCTCCCAACACCTTGCAAGGCTAGGCTGATAAATATGTGTGTCAGGATATTTTCTGTTGCAGTACCACAACTGGGGCAGCTAAGACTGTATTATTTCACCCTACCCTTCAGTCTTTAAATTAGGGGTGCCTGCTCTGGCTTTTTAAATAGTCCATGGTTTTAAATTAAAGAGGTGAGTCAAGCCTGCTTTAGAAAATGTTATTCATATCTTTAATGTTTTAATTTTTTTATCATTGTACATCACTTAGAAGATCCTGGTAGGTTAAAAGGCAATGCACAGTGCTTTAAATAAATAACAGTAAACCAGGGTTATTAGGAAGCTTGAAGACTAGCCAAGTGCATCCAGTGTGTGATGGAATCACATTCTCTGACTCTTTCCATCCTCTGTGCAATTGGAGCTTTGTGTGACTCGAGTGTAGACTTTTGTATAAGACATTAAAACTTGCACATACTGTGCTTTCTCCCATCACAAGCCAAAGAGAGAAGATGATGTCTGAGTAAATATCATGTTCTCACCTTAGATCTTGGCTTGGATGTACCATGTGCTCTTGGCAGACAATAAACACTCTGCCCTGAAGTCAGGAGAAGAGGTGTGTGGGGATGTAGTTTTGAACAGATGTCAGGCAGCCAATCAAATCAGGCAGTGAATCTGAACAAGATTCTTTATTTTCTCTGCCCAATTCTCTGAGCAATGTTCCTCATTGTTCAGAGAAGCCTCTCCCCCCGTGTGTGTGTGTGTGTGTGTGTGTGTGTGAGAGAGAGAGAGAGAGATGCTGTGTTTTGTTCTGAGACCACGAGAGGCTTATGCCAAAGCACACCTTTGGCTCAATAACCGTCATAGTATCTGCATTCATTCATTGTCTGCTACAGAGCTCTGCTACCTGAAATCCAGGCAGCTGTGAGAACTGGATCTGGAACATGTCAAGTGTATTCACTGTGTGTGCTGAGCTTTGTTAAGAGATCTGTGGGAACTCAATATCTGTGAAAAAAAATCTATCATGAATTTGCTATTTGAATAGAGCACTATAATGAATAAATTATAATGGGATTTGATCCAGCTCAGGCTTTCACTTACAGAAAACAATGAAGATTATTTTCATCAGTTGCTTTTTGCATCACTTATCGCACTGTGTTAGAAGTGCAGAGTTTTAGGGGCTGCAGACCTCTTGTCCATTCCTGCTTCTATGAATGACAGCATTCCCTGTGCAGAACTCTTTTTGTGGCTCTTGATACAGCCGGCTGAGTTAATTGTGAAAAACATTTTGGATCTATTGCTTGATTCACATGCTCATACAATTCTTCTTTCTTTTTCTTCCAGTGTTCATTGCCTTTGCTGTTGTTATAATTGTGATCTCACTGGTGCTCATTTTAGTAGTTGCTCCAAGGTATGGTCAGACAAATATTCTGGTCTATATCTCCATTTGTTCAGTGATTGGTGCTTTCTCCGTCTCTTCTGTCAAGGGATTGGGTATTGCTATTAAAGATATACTATATCAGAAGCCAGTTTTCCGAAATCCACTGGTTTATATTTTGGCTCTGGCTTTGGTGCTGTCCGTCAGTACTCAGATTAACTACCTCAACAAATCATTGGATGTGTTCAATACATCTCTTGTGACACCCATTTACTATGTGTGCTTCACAACCACAGTGGTGATCTGCTCTGTCATCCTCTTCAAGGAATGGAACAGCATGGAGCTTGGGGATATCATTGGGACACTGAGTGGATTCTTCACCATAATTATTGGCATTTTCTTTCTGCATGCTTTCAAAAATGTCACAATCAACTGGAGCCAGCTGACCTCTTCTTGTAAAAGAGACTCCCTCGTGCCTCTCCATGGTTATGAGGCTCATCAAACTTTACTGGAGAACATGGAGTCCTCAGCCTTGACAGGTGATGAGGATAATACCCTGTTCAGTCGAGGGAAGGAGCTAGGAGATCACCATTGAGTCAACCAATCTGACTGAACAGTTAACTAGAGTGAAAGCCATCTTCAGAAAACATATCACCATTCCCCCAGGAGAGAGAAAACAGGCGCTATAATGTTTACTCTTGGAACAGAAAAGGAAATGTGAAGATAATGTTCCTATTTATTCCCATCTTTGGCAGCACGTGAACTTCAGAGACAATTGTGATGCTGTCTGAAGAACTGATACTTGCTGAATGATAGCATTATATATGGAGATGTAGTGTATTTTCATAAATAGCACTTTATAATTCTACTGTATTTTTAGAAAGTCACTTGGTTTACAACTGACTTGGTAAAGGTATCTGTGTGTGGAAAATCATGACCTTCCCTAAGGCTGTCAGCTTACTATAGTTTTTTGATATCACTTCAAAGTTTTTCAGCTAGCAAATGCCCGTAAGAAAAATTTTCTAGCAACAAACAAAATGATTTTTAAAAATTCATTTAAAAAGAGATCTTTCATATGGTAGTTAGCACTGAAATATCTTGTAAGTAATGGATTGCATTCAGACTAAGTCAGAATTTCCCATCATGCAGTACCTGATTTCCTCTAAGATTAAAATAAAAATTGTTGGTATACAATATGGTAGATCAGCCTCAGGATGATATTTTTGATTTACATTTTTGCTTGTTTTACATTTTTACTGTAACTTTAAAACTACAGTACTTATTTAGTTCAGATAGCTTTTTTGTAAATGTGTAATTCGTTGTGAGAAAAAGCTTCCACCAGAGTTATTCTCATTGGCTATTCAAATCCTTCTATAATAATTTCCTTCCAAATCTGTGTTTAGTCTATTGCAGGTCAACCTGTTCTTGTTCTTCTTTGCTCCGCTGAAATGACTCATGTTTATTTCAGTGAGGTTTTTCATACAATAGTTTGATACATTCTGTCAGCAGTGGAGGGAATGTGTGACCTTTTGGATATTACTAGACTGCCATTCTTATCAGTGCTGCCCAACATGACCACTGAAATGGCAGGAATTGTAGCCCCACAGAATTTGGGTGAACACATGTTCCTCATTCCTGAATTACAAAACTGATGTAATTTGCAGCTGACTTCCATTATCTTTGGTTGCCTGCTTTATTGAGTTGGATATCAAAAGAGGAGGGGTGATTGGAGTCCCCCCCATGGGCCTAACATAATTCTCCCAGCTAAGTATCCAATGCAAAATGTAATCCCCCCCCCCCCCCGGTATTAATTCCAGAAGCATATGAGGATATTCACCCAATCTCTGTGTGAAAGAAAATGTTTATGTTGGAATTACTAGTATGTTCCTGAAAAGCTAGCATGGTTGTGGGTGCATTTGTAGCTTCCTCCCAGTGTGTAAAACATGTTTGGTATTACACTTACTTGTTTCACCCAGTGTTTCTTCATGTTAGGGATGGCATTTGTCCATTATAGAAACTTGGGCAAGTAAGAGAGTTAAAAGTATCTAATCACTTCAGGAAATATTTTGCTTCCATTGTAGTTACCCAGCACTGATATCCAGTATGAAATGATCAAACATGCTTCATTAAAAGTCCTACCAGAGAAGTGTGTGCAGGAAAACCTTGTGTCCTTCAGGAAATAATTTCTTCTTTCTGTGTACACCTGCTTTTTGACTCAGTGTATTGGAATTAAACTTTTTAAAAAAACAACAACCAAAAACCTTTTCTGACAGAAGACCATTAAAATGTGACATTGAAATGTCATAAGGAATAAAGAATGTGTTTTATAAAAAATGTGTTCCCGCTTTTTAAAAGTATGTTTTTGGGAACTGTACTAGTTCCTTTAGGACAATATAGCTCTGCTTTTCCCATACTTAAATCGCCAGACAGATGTGGTCAGGACCACACTGTTTGCTGTCTGCCTCTCACCCCATTTTCTCTTCTGTATCAAGAGGCTCCCAGGAAAGAACACTTCTGTGGATGTCTGAATGAAATGCTTGCAGGTACATCTGGATGAGGGCTACACAAAGTTAGGCTCAGGACCACGAACCTCTCAGCACTGTTCTTTAAGAAATTTCTTGGTTGAGATATTCTGGACAAGGCTTATCAAAACAAGGTTCTACTTTGGACATGGCTTCTTTCTGAAAGACAATACGTTGGAGTACATGGAGAAGGCTTTCTCTGCAATGGCTTCACTGTTTTGGAGAAAGACTAGATGACTGGTATGCTGTTGATGGCATATGCTGGTGGTTACAGCCCTGTTTGTGGTGGTTCATGAACTATTGCAGAAGGAATCATTCAGTACTTCCTCCTGCAAACCCCCCCCCCTCACTTCCTGGAAGGACCAACAACTGGGGTCACAGTTCTGTCTGCCCGGCTGATTGCATTCTGGCTGCTCAAGCACACAGGTCCAAAGGATCACTCTTCTGTTGTGGAGGCGGTTCCTTCATCCCCAAGTGCTGAATAGGATCAGAGACAGATTCAGCTAGTAGTTAAATGCCTATACTGCAGCCACTCACTCACAAACCATAAGGTTGTGAGTTCAATACTAGCCAAGAGCTCAGGCTTGACTCAGGCCTGCATCCTTCTGAGGTCGTTAAAATGAGTACCCATCTCGTTGGGGGCAATTAGCTTACTGTTGTAAACCATTTAGAAACTGCTTAGGTGGTATGAAGTGGTATATAAATGAATCTGCTAGCTGCTATATTCAGCTGGTGGCTAGGAAGCTGGAGCTTTGCCTGTAAATCCTACCCTGGCTATTGTTGAGGTAAGCAGTGAGGAGAAGGATCTTATGTTGAGGGAAAGCTACATTCTACCAGATTCTAATGAACATGCCCTTTGGGTGCTGCAATATGGCTGGAGGTCATAATATGGTAGTAGAGATAGCATTTAACTTTTGGAGAACTTCATTTTTTAGAGCCATCTTTTAGTCCGTGTGGCAGAGACCTTGGTATCTCAAAAGCCAAAGAAACAGATGAATAAAGTGTGAGGACAGGTTTGATCATTTGAGTCTGTTCTCCCGTTGCATCTAAGGTGGCCTAGGTGACTGATGTACCAGCAGATGATCAATCTCTTATAAGAACAGTTTTTGCCTAGTACAGTAGTCATTAACAGCAAAGTCTTTTGGGAAAATCCTATGAGGAGGAGCTATGAGTTCATTATGGCACCATCAGTAAGTTGAAAATAAAACGAGACAGCAGCCTTTATCAGGATTTTAAAAACCATGTATTTGTTGAACACATTTTATTGCATAATATTTCACTATTAAAGCTATATAGAACATTATCAGCTGCAGAGGTAGAACAACAAACTGACCCAAGAATTTCCCAATTTATAGCAAAGATGAGTAGGTTTGTTCTCTTTCTGCTGCAGGTGTTGTCAAACTGAGGCCTGAATCCTATTGCTAGTTCCGACCAGAACAGGCCCATCTATGTGTGATGAATCACCATTCAATAACCGATTCAGCGGGTTTACTGTAGTTGGAGCAAAACTATAAGATTCTGGCCTGTATGTGCAACGTATAACAATTCAATGAATTATGCTTTCCAATCTGCTAGCAAAGAATAAATTTCCTCTTGATATAAATACATATGTGCAGTTTATATATTTACACTTTGTAGATTGTATTATAATTTATTAATTATGAATGCTGTGTTTACAAGTCCACCCTAAGCTTTATTTAACAATAGCCTAGACTGTGTACTTAAGGTGAGTTACAGCAGCTTCCAGTCCCTTGGAACAACACTTTATTTTTACTCTACCTTCTCCTTTCTGCCTGGATCCTTTCAATAGCCCTGTGAGGTAGGTTTGGCTTAAGACTTGTAACTGGCCCACAACCCATCAACCTCCTGGATTTCATGGACTGGGATAGTCTTCCTGGCATACTGTTCTGTCACTGCTTGGACTACATGCATCTTCACTAAGGGTACACTGTTGCTAGTGTATGAAATAACATAAGTGACTTAAGGTTTGCCAATCTCCACTATGAAATTTGCCAGGGATAGTTTGCAATAGCAAAGGAAAAGCACAGTTGTTACAATGTGATGGAAGAGCTCCAAGTCCATGGTTGATAGATGCTGTAGTGCCCCCTCCCACCTTTGAAAGCATCAGAAATAACATCAAACCCATGAACTAGCAGCAATATTTATAGCTGTGAACAGATACTGTGACTAACAAGGTTTTCAGGAAGACCTCTGAAACATTACTGTGGTAACTAATGGCTCCAGACAGATGCTTAATTATGTTCTTCAGAATCTGAATGGAAACAGTTATTGATGGAAAGGAGAAATCATCTGTTCATAGTTCAGTCAGTGTTTTGCGACTTAGAGTTCAAAGGGTGGATCTAACCCTGCCTCTTCCTCCAGCTTCAGATGCACATTTTCCACTTCAGCACTGGTGTCCACTTCTCAGACGTTGTTGCTTAAAAACCTGAGCAAACGGGGGGTTTCTCAGTAAAACTCTTGCTTTGTTTGAGTAAGGAAAGAGAATGTACTGTTGCCTTTACAATGTAGTCCTTCTAGACAGCATCTCTGACCAGGCTTTTTAGTAAAAGCATAACAGCTGTCCCTTCACTGGTAACCTCTGTGCTTCTGTCATGCCTTCTCAGGAAGAAGTATCCTCTGCTATAGCATCAATCATTTGCAGCAGCTCATGAAATGTAGGACGGCCCTCCGGTTTCTAGAAATGAACAGAATGTGTTAACTACCAGTTCTTAAACTCCCATTACTACTGTTTTGCTGAAGCCATAAAACAGGAAGCAAAAACTAATGGTGGAGTATGTAGAGGATCCTATTAATCTGCTTTACTGCTCAAAATACCATGAATAATTGTGGGCAGGGAAATGAATACAACTATCTTTCACTTTATAAATTTAAGAGACTTGGATTCAACTTTGTGTAGAGAGAAGGAAACATCAAAAGAGAAGGGACAGATGCCTTGGGTATGAAGTCAAATAATTTCTGTCATGACTGCTGGTCATGATTTCATATCACACAGCTCACACAGCCTCCATGGAAGGGAGACTCGGGTATAAAAGCAACAGGAGGCTCTAACAACAGTGACAGAAGGTTTTTGTTTCCTCATTTGGTTTTTCATGACTCTCATGAAACAAATTCCATCTAATTTCTTAGAAGTTTTTTCTTCATACACAGCTGATGTACAGTCAGCCTTCCACAGATTCAACCATCCATGGCTTAAAAATATTCAGAACA
>NC_056526.1:120662657-120737886 GCF_019175285.1 Sceloporus undulatus
AATATAAATTCCAAAAAGCAAACCTTGATTTTGGCCTTTTATATAAGGGGCATCATTTTACTATGCCACTGCATTTAATAGGACTTGGGGATCCATTCTGTAACCAAACCCTAGCGGATATCAAGGGCCCACTGTATTTTAGGTCAAGTCATTGCTTGATGCTATATAAAAAGGAGGAAGGGAGAGTGATTAAAAAAAATGGCAGCACCTTTAAAACTATCTGATTTTTGTTTTCGTAAGAGCTTTCGTGGATTGTGGGTTTCTATCCAGGAAAGTCCATGCTAAAATAAAAAACAGTCTTAAAGATACAGCAACTTTTTTTTCCCTCCCCTTCATCTAGTTGAGAAAGCAAGAGACTAAGATGACTACTTCTTTGCAAATTATCTTGATGCTACAGGTTTGCCAAAAACTAAGCATTTCATCCACTTACCATTTTTATGATACTTTTGTTATCCATGATCCTATGAGTGAAGTTTACTCTTTCTTACAGTTCTAAAATTACCCCACATCCACTTCTGAATCTCAACTAAATTTCTCACATGCTTCTGTCTACTTTGTTCCTTAGCCAATATGGCATGCTTATCTGTCTACCCATATTGTGCAGCAATATTTGTTTTCTCTCATTGCTTCTATGCCTGTCACTGAATGGCAACTGTGAAGACAGATTTATATTAATCTAGCACTACCGAGTGTGTGATACCTTGGCAAACCACACACACACACACACACACCACTTGCTAATTCCCAATGCAGCTGTCATAGTTACACTAAAATTTAGGAAGCATCGCATGGAGATGTTCAATGTGTATAGTGACATACCTCATGCCAGCATATCATCATCACATCATAAACACCTGTAGAAGCTAACTTTGGCCGAAACAGGCGGTATCCCTGACCAATCATAGTCACTACTTCATAGTTTGTATTTGTCTCAAAAGGCATTTTGCCTTCAGTAAACACCTCCCACATGAGAACTCCTGGAAAAGGAAGAGAAACAAATGAGGCTGATTAGCTTGAAGATAATCTGAAATAGACCATATGAGATTTATATTCTGGAATGGCACTTGTGTTGATAGGAACTGAATACCAGTAAGCTACTTAATTGCCATGATCCTCTGTGATAATTACAAATATGTGACTTAGACCCAAAACAGACAGTGCTGGTGCCATTTGCACCAGGACCATGGCAACTGCACATGCCCAGTCCTGCAGTCCTGAACCAGGCCATCTTTGAAAACTATGTGACCTTGGTGTGGCTTCTGGCCATATTCGGGGTATGAGTCATATAAACAGCATATCCCGAATGTGACCTAAAGCTGTGTCATTTTTGTCTGTTTCCACTTGTGAATGTTATGTATTTATAATTCCTATGCAGCCCCTAAATTAGGGCCTATATGGGGACCATTAAAGTCCCTTGGTGCCCACTTACTGAGCAGTAGCAGCTTGCAATAAACATGGGCCCACTGGGAAGCAGCTGATTAATGTTTCCACTCCCTCTTGCATGAGTAATCTGCAGCATATGGGGGAATTGTAATGGGACCCTGCTTCTGCCAATTGCACCAGAGATCACTCATGGGGTGGGTGGGGTGGAAATCGCAGTCAGCTACTTCCTGAACAACAGGAGAACAAGCCCCCATCAACTGCAGTGACTGCTTCCCTGTAAATTAGGAGGAGGGAGGTGGGTGTGCTGGGATTCACTGCACAGCACTGTAACTACAGTGACTATGCATACATATCTCAAATGCAGGATTCCAGCCACTGTCCTTAAGACCTGCTAGTCCTAATTCTTCTCAAACAATTTAAGAATTAACATTGGGAAAACAAGGCCAGCCAAAGGGACATTCACATTTTTTAATTTTTATTTTTAAATTCCACTTTAATAATAACTGATCTATGGAAACTAATCTGGGCTTTGTCACAAGTCCTTTGTTTGACTTAATCCAGTCACTGATCATGTTTTAATTCCCATTAAGAAATCATAAAGTTTTGTTTCATTATACCTTAAAATCATTCCTGTTTCAGCTCAGTTTCTGAATAGATTGAAAATTACGTATCACTGAATCTGGGGGAATAATGATCTCTCCATGTTTAAAAACAAAAGAAAAAGGAGGGGGGAATTCAACATCATCTTACCAAAAGACCAGACATCTGACTTGCTGCTGAATCGACTATAATTAAAAACCTCCGGGGGACACCATTTCACAGGAAACTTAGCACCCGAAGAGCTTGTGTACTGGTCATCAAGCACATACCTAAAAAGGAAGGCATTGTGATCCTTGTAGTCTGAAATCAGCAGTAGGAAAACACTCACATATAGAGTGTGTACCCCTTTCAACGGCTAATAGTAGCTATGGTGATTATGTGATGGCTAGGTGAATACATTTATATTGAAAAATAAATGCTATGATAATCAGAGTTATAAATTCCACCTTAAATTATAATTTTAGGGTGTTCAGCTTGTTGTCCTTGTGCACTTAATGTTTCTCTTGTGATTTTATATTTCTGTAATTCTAGTGTATTTTGTTTTATGGCATAAATTCTATTTTTAAGGTACCCACACAAGAAGAAGCTATTAAAAGTGTATACATAGACGTCCTGTATGAGTTTAAATCACCACCTAGTGGCTACTTGTCAACTTCACAAACACCACTTGGAAATTTTGACCCATGGAAGCATATTTCTAAGCAAGGCTAACACCTTGCCTTATTTACAGAATATTATAGGGGCAGGGTGGGGTGGGGGAGATGCATCTGATGAAGATTTCCTCTGCCTTCCTCTGTTTTTCCACTACTGCTTTCTCCTTTCCCTCCTTTCTGGGAGGAAAAGATGTAAATTCTGTAGTGTTAGGAGCTCTGCATCTGGAAGAGCCCCATTGTAAATACAGTCTAGCAGGTATGGATTAGGAGGCTTCCCAGATATTTGACAACCAGCTTCCTGCTGTTTTGCAGTCTGAAGTGAGCTGTTGGAGCAGGAGGTTTATGGGGCCCCCATCTTGGGACCCCCATCTATAACTGATAAAGAAGTGGACTACCAGGATTCAGTTTGATTGCCCACATGTGTTTCAGGCCTGCTTTAGATACAAATGTGGCTTGGCCCTTCCTCCACAGTAATTTACAGTGGAACATTTCAAATATGCCAATGCAATGTCTGAAAGCAATTTAAACCCATGAGGAAGAAGGGTATAATACTGATCAGTACCTGGTCATTCCAAAGTCAGACACTTTCACCACTCCTGACTCATTCACTAAGCAGTTCCTAGCAGCCTGAAAAACAGAAGCATCATACAATTAACAATGAGGATGCATTCAGGTATGAACGTGTGCATCATAAGTGCAGATGACTGCACCCAGGAAGGAGTGGCGCTAACATAATGGAAACAAGTTTGCAACCTGTGACCTCCAAGGCATTGCTGGTTTGTATCTCCCTCCTCTTGCATCATTGACTGCATTCACCAGGTTGTAATGAGGGCTGGAGTCCAGCAACATCTGGAAGGCCACCTGATATAAATCAAGCAGCTGCTTCTAGTGTTATACATATTTTGGGTATAATTATGGGCAGATTAAGGTTCAGATGGGCTTTTTCAGAGGACAGACCCTGTAACAAGAATGATAAAGAATTCTGTGGCAGCTAACAAATTTATGTGGCAATGATATATACACTTTTCTGTAGGTAAGCCCCATTAAACATTAACCTCTGAACTGACATGTGAAGGACTGTACTGTTTCTATGAGCCTTATCACACTAGACGAATCCTGCACAGAAACAGGATTTTAAAGTAAAAAAGTGTTGTTTCTGTCAACTTTCCATTCGCTTTATTTTCACGTTACTGCTGTTTGGAAAAAAAGTCATCTGAAAAACATCCCACATTTGCGTTTCCCCCCACTTTTAAATCCTGTTTCTGCCCAGGATTCGCCTAGTATGATATGGTCCTATGGCATAAGGTTCGGAAGCTACAGCTAGTTCAGAATGCAGCAGCCAGATTGATCACAGGTACTCCGAGATTGGACCACATAACACCTATATTAAAATCTCTCCACTGGCTACCTATCAGCTTCCAGGCGCAATACAAAGTGTTGGTTGTTACCTATAAAGCCCTACATGGCTTGGGCCCGAGTTACTTGAGGGAACGCCTCTCCCTACATAATCTGCTCTGCACCCTCAGAACAATGGGGAAATTTTTACTTGATTGCCTCAAGGTAAAACTAGCAGCAACTCACCGGAGGGCTTATATAGCAACTGCCCCTACCCTCTGGAACACACTCCCAGAAAAGATCCGACTCTGTTCTACATTAGAAGCCTTTAAGAAGGCATTAAAAACTCATCTCTTTCAAGTAGCATATCCTCCCGATTCTGTTTAGATTAAGGATCCCCCCCGCCCCCCCACAATTGATGGTTTTAAGGATTTGCATATGGTTCAGGTTTTTAGGAGATTGTATGAAATTGTGATTACTGAGCCATTTTATTGTTTGTACTGTGACATGTGTCACATGCTCACTATGCTGTGAACTGCTTTGATCTACAGGAAAGGCGGTATATAAATAAAGTTTTTATTATTATTATTTATAAGCTGTTATTGACCAGGGCCCACATTATGGGCATTAAGAGGCCATGTAAGTGGGTAGGTAAATATACTGTAAGTATAGAGGTGGAAAGGAGGGAGGGAGGGAGAGAAGAGTATTCTGTTTTTCCTTCATCCTTTCATGAAGTGAGCCCAAAGGATCACACAATCTGACAATGTATTTTGCTTAGCAACTGTTATTTTTTTAGCATTACTGCTATAAAATAATTCAGTGTCTTGAACTGCTTCTGCATGTATATTTTAACTTTTGAAATTTTAGTCTACTAGACAAGGCTTTAACTGAGTGTAACAAGAGGATTCAGAAAGGAAATAACTGCATGGTTTATAACTTTACTGTTATAAAGTTTCCGATGTGAGGAATTCCTTTGTTTCTTAAATTTCCATTTCTGTATGTGTCAGGAGTTTGCAATATGGTTTTGTCCTGTCATAATGTATATGTAGTGATTATGTGTTTTAAGAATGTTTTAGAACTGTGCGCTCAGTCCAAGTGCTGGTGGGTGACTTCAGTGTCTCATTTTCATATTGATCCCCAATTTGTAGATCTCTACTACTTCCATATCAGAAAAAGATTAAGTATGTCCCCTATGAATTACCTCTGGGGCTGCATCAGCACTGCAGAAATAATCCAGTTAGACACCGCTTTAACTGCCATGGCTAAAAACTATGGAGTCCTGGGACTTCTAGTTTGTTGTTCTCTGACAAAGAGGTCTGAATGTCTCACAATACTACAATTCCCATAATTTAATAGCAAGGAACCATGGCAGTTAAAGTAGTGTCAAACTGGATTATTTCTGCAGTGTGGATGGAGTCCTAGGGCCAAAACAGACAGCCCTGAAGGGACATCTTGAAGCTGCCCCTTCCGAAGGCGGAATGGGGCCGCAGGAAACACACGCCGTGGCCCCAATCTGCCTTCAACTCAGCCGAAGAGAGCCGCTCCTTTTTGGCCGGCTTTTCCCACCCTGCCACATCGGGAAGCCACCAGAGTACTTTGAAGCCACCCATGTGTAAATGGTTAGAGCAGCTTCAGGACATGCGGCGTATAAAGGGCTGCCTGTTTCGGCCGTAAGTCACAATACCTTACCAAAAAAATTAATTTCAACTCTCCCCTTTGTTCAAAGTGGGTTTTAACAGTAACCACTGAATTCTCATATATTATTCCCAGGCAGGAATTTGAGAAGCTTTCCAACATAAAGCAAATGTTTAATGATGAATCTAAATAACATCAAGTTTATCGGGAACTGTTAAAAGAGTGGAGATTGTATCCTGCTGTTTATATAGATGTGACAGTTTGGGATAGATGTAGGGTGACCACACACTAAGGAGGCTAGGGCTTTATATTTGTGCAGAAGTGAGAATTCTGGCAAATACAGTTGTTTATGCATGGTAAAGAAAATGCTTAAATTTTTCCTACTACAACAATATTACGAGATGGAGGGATCCTGCCTTCCATGGCCTTCATTCACCTGAGTTGCATAAGAGACAATTATGAACAATCTAAAAGAGGAATCTGAACACCAGTTCTTTATCAATTATGTTTTGTGCATGAATCAGATCATGTTAACTATGTATTATATTTTAAAATACACGGTATATTATATAAAATATAGAATCGCTGTAGAAATGTAATAATCGTATTTACCAGATCTCTGTGAATAAAGCTATTTCCCTCTAGGTATTCCATTCCTTCACATACATCCTGGCACATTGTCAGCAGGTTGTCTTTGCTAAAGTGTCCACGCCTTTGCCTAAGGTAATTTAGAAGGCAGCCATGCTCCATGAACTCTGTCACGATGTAAATAGGTCTCTGCTGAGTACAAACACCATATAGCTGGACTAACTTTGGATGAGTTAGCTTCCTGGAAGGAATTTATATACACACATTACTTGAGGTTTAGATATTACTATATAAGCATAGTCTGCACGGGTTGAACTAACTTTACACAGAAAGTATTTAATAGAAATGTGAGAGGCATAGAAGGTGCTGCAGAGAATTTGTGAACTAATTTGCTTCTATACTCATGGCTTGATATACAGTGATATGCAGGGGATCCGTTCCAGACTGCCCCCCCCCCCCGCATAAGGGAAATACTGTGTATGCTCGAGCCCCACTGAAAACAATGGGGCTTGTGCACGCAGTGTGAGGCGGTGCGCATGCCACGAGCGCATGTGTCATTGCCTCTTCTGGTGCGTGGCTTCAGCATAAGCTTAAAGCCATGTGTGACACGCCCGCATATGACGCAGGCGCATTGTAATATAAATAAAAAGAAACCTAAACATATGTATCATATTAGTGAAAGTGTAAAGAAGTGTAAAGTATAGTAGAAAAAAAGAATCACAAAATGTAGTCCAAATAACTTCATAAGTGTTGTAAAGTTAAAAGGTTTTCACTCAGTAGCAGCTGGAGCCATGAATGAATATTCATGTATTCCTGCATGCTACATCTGATTTTGTATTTATCATCCAATGGAGTCAGACCACAGCCTCCTCCAAAATCTCAGAGAGTAAGCATTTCTTGAAATACATGAGGGACACACTGCTTGCTTAAGGCATTTAAAACTAGTTATTTACATCATCACTTTAGCTTCTTCTATAAAGTCCTCTTCATACATTGCACCTTCTCGTATTGCTTTGATGGCCACTTTGTACTGTGCTCTCCATTTGCCAAGACGCACCACTCCAAAAAGACCACAGCCCAGTTCTCTCATAAAGGTGAGCTCTGCTGGATTGATTTCCCATTTCTCTATAAGGACAAAAAATGTACTTCAGAAAGTACAGGATGCTCTAGATCCCCAAGATAAAAGTGAGAAGACACTAAACAGCTTTCTCATTCCTTTTAAAGAAATCTCATCAGCCCACAGCACACTGAGCTCCCATAACCACTGTATTTTTGGATCCATGTGAGGATTTCCACTTCCTGTTCTCAAAACCTTCCTGCCAAAAGGGATTTTGACAATATCCATCCTGCCCCTGACATCTTGCCTACAGGCAGCTCCTTTGTCTCCAAATAATGACACTTCCATACTAGATTAATCCTCATACACAGCACCTCATCCCACATCTGTATTCCAATTTAGCCATTTGGCTTCTCATGAGAATTCAGGCTTGATTTGATCTAAGACTCATTTGTTTGTCTTTTTGGCAGGTCATGGTATCCATAGAACCCTCATCCAGCATCACATTTCACATGAGTTTATTCTCTTCCTGTCAGCTTTCTTTACTGTTCAGCTTTCACAAACATACATAAAAATCAGAAATTTGATGGCACAGACATAGCTTAGTTAACAAAGCTTCTGACAAAGAAGATCCCTTTTGCAAAGTATTTTAATGGGAGCCCAGGTCAACCTACTCACCCCCACACACCTTTTTTTGTTTTCTGCCTAACTGGAGGTTTATAGGCATTGGCATTGGAAGGATGGTGAAGGAGAGCTGAAGAAAGGCAAACTTTCAGTGTTGGTTTGCTCCATTGTGTCTCCAGTAAATAATGCAATAAAGTTTTACCCGGGAAAGAATGGTGTTCTACCCTAGGCAATCCTACTGTAGCTGTGTGTGCTTACACACAACAGGCAAGATAAACAGTCACCTCCAGAATCACTTACTGACCATGTATGAAAAGCAAACAGAAAGAAAAGGAGAAAGCAGATGAATCTGCCTCACCAGCTATCCTGCCATGTTGAAAAAGCATAGCCATCAAAATGGAAATCATAAGAATAGTGGCGGTTGTTGACAGGAAAAAAATCATCCCAAGATGCATTATGGAAAAAGTTTTCAAGTAGTCTCTGATTCAAAATGTTTTTGTTCACTTATGCAAAATTTACCTTTAATCTCACATGTACATAATGCTAGTTTTGAATAAAGGATTTGCTGAAATGTGTTAAACTGCTCTTCCCTTTTGTGGTGTAGGAACCTTTTCCTATTCTTTCCATATTCTTTCTATCTCTGATACCAAAGGTTCTGTTCAAGACGTAATGTCCAGGAATACATCTACTTCATTAACTGAGGTATATCTGTATATCTGTATGCCTTTGCACTTGATGATCTTATCTCGTTCTTTCATAGCTGCCTTTTCAAGTCTAATTAGTCCTCATTTTTGTAGATTTACAGAATCTATTTTCCCCCAGAAAAATAATGAAGCATGTAGTTTTTAATGTCATGCAAATTACCATAGCTGAATCCTGCTGTGGTTGGTTTTGTCTTTGGGGTGACTGGGTATCGTAACCTTGTCACAAGACCTGAAATTCATAGAAAATTGATATTGATAATAGTCAACATCAGAAATTAAGAAGGACAGTCAAACTTTTCTGCTGTTTAGAACTAATCATCCTGTTGCATGACTGAGCATATTTTACACTATGGCAAATACTTTTAAGCACACACAGAATTCTCTTTTTTTATCAAGAATGTAAGGTGGCACCCAGCATTTCCTCACACAAAACTTTTCTTTACAATGGCAGTCAGAAGGCATTAAGGTGCAGTTCTGTCCTCTTGATCACTGAGTGGCCATGGGTATGTGTCCAGAAGCCATTTGGCTTGCATTATGTAGTCAAGCATAGGAGCAGCTTTTGCCCTCTTGGATCTTGAGCAAGTATGTTGGAGAACTGGAATGGTGAAGGCTGTTCCTTTCCTCAGCTGCACACCCTCAAGCTGGATGGTGCTGCTCCACTCTCCCCAAGCCACTAATTTGCCAAGGGGTGCACCTGTGAGCCATTCAACTTGCATTGCTCAGCTGGAGAAAGCAGCAGCCTTCATCCTCCAGCATAAAGAAGAACTTAACCTGAGGTTACAATCATAAGTATCTTTATTTGGATGTAAGACCTGCTGAAATAAGAGACAGGACCTCAATCTCTAAGTGAGATTCACTGAAATCAATGGGTATTAATTGCAAATAATGTGGTCTGGGGTGTTACTACTAGAAACATGAATAGATCTGACAGCAAGTGAAGAGTACTAATGGGACCCAGAATTTCACCTGCTTGCCATGTACATTAAAAAAAAGATGGCACAAAAAGCCCTCCCCCAAAACCAGCTGGCACAAAAATAGTTCCCCAAAATGTTGCCATGAAGATACATTTTGTCCCAATCAATGCTGAATCAAAAAATGTCCTTGGCCACTCTTTTTGGTAAAAAAGAATTCAAATACTCTGGCCGACAGTAGGATGGCCCAGTTCAGCTGAAGCTGCAACTGTTTTTCATTGAAAGGTAAGAAAATACCCTACAACATAATAAATTTACATTATAAGTAATAATAAGCAATAAGCATTTATATTTCTATACCACTTAATAGTGAACTCAGTACTCTAAGCGGTTTACAATCTGTAAGTCAATTGCCCCTAACAAGCTGGGTACTCATTTTACCAGCCTACGAAAGGATGGCAGGCTGAGTCAACCTTGGAGCGCTGGGATCAAACTCACAACACTTGTGGCTGCAGTACCAGCATTTAACTACTGTGCCATCAGCTCCTCTAAATCATAATTTAAACATAATTCCTACCTTTCAATGTAGTGGAAATTCAGACACTTGTGTTTTTTTAACGCTATTACATTTTGGCTAAAGCATCCTGTACTAGTTGCTGTCAGAAAGGAGACAGAGGGCCTGAACAGATAGGCCCAAATAAAGCTGCTTCAGGTCACTTTGGAGGTATGCTGTTTAAATGACACATGCATCTTACGAGGCCAGAAGCTACACCAAAACTATTCTCCAGTCCTTAAGACTGGAGCATGGCTTTGGCATGCAGCATTTAAACAGCATACCTCCAAAGTGACCCAAAGCAGCTTTATTTTGGCCTGTCTTTTCGGGTCCAGAGTCTCCAGGTATCATCAAGGCCTCAAACAGATGGGTCAAAAGGACCGCCATCAGGCCATGTTGGGGGCATTGCATTTAGACGCCCCATGCCCTAAACATGGCCAGTAGCTGCCCCAATCTGGAAGAACCAGGCCAAAAAAGAGCAACCTTTCAGCAGCCCAGTTCAGTACTATGGCGACAGCCCAGATTGGGACTGGGTGTGTGCAGTTGCTGTGGTCCCATCACAAATGGCGCTGGCGCAGTCCTGGCACAGTCCTTTTGGGTTGTCTGCTTCACCCCTGAGAAAGGTTCTTTTCTCCTATGTTATGGATCTAATTCTTAAAGCAGCACTCATTCAAATGATAGAAACACAGATTCATATACCTGCAGCATTGTGTTTGTGATACTCAATTAATTCAGGAATGGAGTTGAAGAGGTGTTTTTCTGCTAGGTAGTACTGTTTTTGTGGTGTTTCCTTTATATGATAGTGTCTTATACCAGATAACCCTTCTCTAAAAATAAACAACAACAATGAAACAATTAAAATATTGTACAGTATTTTTTAATTTAAACTGAAGAAAGTGGTACTACAGTATCTTAGTAACAAATTATTATCATCATCGCCATCACCACCACAACCATGACCATAATCAAAACTATATGATAATAATATATGCAAAACTTTGAATAAAAGTATAAATATAAAAGTTATTTGAAAAACAATTTTCAATATACAAAGTTAAAATTCATTAAAATACTACATACAAATCTTAAAAACAACACCAGAGAGAACTGAAAGCCAAGTGAAGTCACTTTCTAAAAGTGTGGTGGCAAAAAATCTTTTAACTTCCATTCCTGCTTTCTTTTCGGCAGCAGATAAAAACATTTTTATGCCGCTGGGCTTTTGCTCACTGACATGGGTGCTGTATATGGTTATATAAGAAGTTTTTTTTTAAAAGAATTTTAAATTTTAACAATTTAATGTTTTTAATCTATTGAAATTGTTTAATTGTTTTTTAAACTGTGTATTTTTAATGTTCCATATTGTTTTAACTTAGACTGTTTTAAATTTTGTTAGCTGCCTTGATTCCCTATATCAGGAAGAAGGTGGGATATACATAAATAGTATAACAACAACAACATCATCTTGGCTTCAGTAAGGAGTGAGTTCCAAAGTCAGAAGCAGCCACTGAGAAAGCCCTTTGCTTTGTTCCCACTAAATGAGCCTCAGATGGCGGTGGTGCTGGACAAAGAAAAGGCATTTCCAGAAGATACTATAACTTGGGCTCATAAAAGGAAAAACAGTCCTTCAAATAGTCTGGACTCCAAACTGTATAATGTTTTCAGATGTATGGAAATCAATACTGAGTTAATTAGGAACATTATTTTCCTTGCATTGTTTACTGATGTGAATTGCCATAAAACAATAATCACTCTAATCTATTCTGTTTATAACGCTTGCCACCTCTGCAGTAGGTCTTAATTGTTATTTTCTGTGAGCAAGAACCTGCCCAAATAATTTCCACTTTACAAAACAACTGAAGGTTTTCTTGGCATCTTCCACAGAAACTACTTCTGCTGTAAAAGCAAAGAGGGCACAGCAGAGGGTTAAGATTTGTCCACTAATCATTTAGCGATGAGTGTGTTCTCCCTTTACAGTTTCTGTTTTCACCACAAGAAATACCAGTGGAACCCAGGTGCCGCTGAACAGAAGTGTTTTAAGTGCAGCCATGTGGCAATAAAGAAGGGGAATTTTGGTATCTGAGAGATGAATGAGATTGCAGTTCATATTAATAAGAAAAAGGCAAAGTGGTTTTTGCTGAGAAGCTGTTTATATGTGTAGGGGATTTAAGAAACTGAGTCTTAAGTCAGTTTATTTTAAAATGGAAAAGGTGGGATGGGAAGAGAATGAAGGAATTCTGCAGCACCTACTGGTTATTTCAGCTTTCATGGATATCAATACACTTTCTTCAGAAGTGAATGTCTTATTAGGTTTATACAGTCTCAAAATATCACTTTCTCTAATTCAGTTGATCCAGTTACCTGCTTGCATAAATGCATCATGGAAGTACCTATCACTTAACTCAGCCACAAAGGTTTAATAAAACACAAAGTATTTCCTTTAAAATCTGAATATCTGTATATTTAAAAGAAACAAAAAGAGAATATAGTAAGAGGTGGCATGACTTACCCTCCAAATTTTGCATAAAGAGATACTGTATATAAACCTGGCTGACTGGAGTCCCTCACCATAAAACCACCTTCTTTATCCTAAAATGAAAGGAAAAAAGCTGTTGTTACCAAACTACTTCATTATTTTTACTATATGTATGAGTCATGTTTATTAAGAAACATGAAATTCTTAAGGACACCTTTTAACAGTTCTGTTCTGTATTGCAGTTAGAACAGTTGTTGTTGTATGCTTTCAAGTGAACTTTGACTTATGGTGAACTTATCATAGGGTTTTCTCAAGGTTTATTCAAATGAAGTTTGCTATTGCCCTCATCTGAGAGAGTGTGACTTGCCCACGGTCACTCAGTGGGTTTCCATGGCTGAGCAGGATCCTGGTCTCCCAGATTCCTAGTCCAACACTCAAATGCTGACTCCCTTAGAAACAATACAATAATAATAATAATAATAATAATAATAATAATAATAATATTTATTTGTATACCGCCCTGTGGCGAACCAATCCGGGCGGTTGACAACAGTGATTATAACAGAGTAAAATATAAAAATAAAAACATTATAATCCCTCCCCTCCTTATAAAAGTATTAAAAATATGACAGATTAAAAACACAATATCAAAACATAAAATATAGTTAAAACAAACTAAAAACCCTGGTGTCCCTCTGGAGATCCTCAACCATCACTGAAGATGGGGCCACGAGAGGAAAGAGGGGATCAGGGAGCCCAGGCCGGGATGGTTAATCTGGAAAGGCCTGCCGGAAGAGATCCGTCTTGACAGCTTTTTTAAAGCTGTCTAATGATGTCAACTGACGGATCTCATTCGGCAGGTCGTTCCAGAGTTTGGGGGCAACAGCAGAAAATGCCCTCTGGGAGGTCGCCGCAAGCCTAGATTTTAGAGGCTGCAGTAAGTTCCTCCCAGAGGACCGGAGAGCGCGGGGAGGATTATATGGGAGGAGGCGGTCCCTGAGATAGCTTGGACCCAAGCCATTTAGGGCTTTAAAGGTAATAACCAACACCTTGTACTGGGCCCGGAAGCTAATAGGCAGCCAGTGGAGGGACCTCAGAACCGGAGTAATGTGGTCCCTCCTAGATGTACCAGAAATAAGCCTGGCTGCCATATTTTGTACCAGCTGAAGCTTCCGAGCCAAGCACAAGGGTAGCCCCATGTAGAGTGCATTACAGAAGTCCAGGCGTGAGGTTACCAGTGCGTGCACAACAGTTTCGAGGTCCTTACTTCCAGAAAAGGGCGCAGCTGGCGTATCAGCCGAAGCTGATAGCAGGCGCTCCTGACCGTCGCATTTACCTGATTTGTCATCAGGAGCGACGAGTCGAGGAGCACCCCCAGACTACGAACACAGTCACTGGAGGAGAGTGTGACCCCATCCAGGACTGGAGGTTGCAACCCAATTCTTGGTTTCGGGGCCGCTACCGTGAGCACCTCCGTCTTATCTGGATTCAGTTTCAATCTGTTTTTCCTCATCCAGCCCATTACCGCTTGAAGACATTCATTGAGAGAAGAGATGCCATTGGAATTCGTGGCCGACGAACGAGACATGGAGAAATAGATTTGGGTGTCATCAGCGTACTGATAACACCCAGCACCATAACTCCTTATTATCTCACCCAGCGGCTTCATATAGATGTTGAATAACATCGGGGACAAAATAGCCCCCTGAGGAACCCCACAAGTGAGGTTCCTCTTACTGGAGCTACAGTCCCCGAGCAGCACCCTTTGGGACCGACCCGAGAGGAAGGACCGGAACCACTGCAAAGCAGTGCCCCCGATACCTAACCCCCTCAGGCGGTCCAAGAGGATGCCGTGATCTATAGTATCGAAAGCCGCTGAGAGGTCTAGAAGCACCAACAGGGTCACACTACCCCTGTCGATGCAAAGGCTCACCTCATTTCTGAGGAGCTGTTCTGCTTTACTCCTGTTCAGATTTCTACAGTACCACCTACAGAGGAAACAAAAATATTAAAATGTGTAATACGTTAGGTTATTACTCTTGCACGCTACAGTCTCAAAAAGCCCACAGTGTCCAGACAAAAAGCTGCGGATCTCATTTCATGGTAAAGATATTAGGAGTGGACCGTGGAGTCCTTTTCCATTATTTTTCACTGTGAGTTAATTTGTGTTCTTACTTTACTGTTGGCTTAGAGTTTTATATTTCTGCTGAACACTTAGTGCTAGTTAGCTTGTTCATGAGAATTTCCAAAATATTTATAGTCTCTAATTAAGAGGGAACTCTTCATTGATAAGCAATAATACAGATGTAACACTAAAGCACTGTTAAGATAAAAACTAAAGATGAAAAGGGATTTCGGCTAGAGGAGGAAAGAATAGGAGGGAATAGACAAGACCACAAACTTACTTCCAGCCTCTAAGGTGTAATTAAACGACTGACAGTATTATGTTTACACAAAGCCACAGGAAATTCTGGATTGATTCTGTTCCCCTGTGATGTACTGTATACACACATGGGCAAACATCCAATTTTCTGATGTAATGTAGCAATTCTACTATATTGATTCTCTGTATAAATATGAAAGGTCTCACTATGTTCATTGGCTTCTAAGGCTATAATTTGTAAATGAAAGCTCTTATCCATTTGTCATCCTCTGTTAATGAGGGTTTTGAAAAGAGCAGACAGGTATGTTAAAATTTTGTTCAAATTCTCCAGCCTTCTGGAAAAATCCAGGAAGTCTGAGATGTGATCAGGAGAAGTTCTTAAAGGTTTCCTTATAACAAGCAAAAGTACATCTCAAGAGCTTGATGTCAGAGGTCACTAGATTTAGTCAATTACTTTTTCATGCAGTTCTCAAAACCTGTAAGAAGTATTTGTTCACATGTATTACAGTATGTGCAAATTTTACTTACTCATATTGGTCTAGATTATTGGACTTCTTTCCTGTTACATAGTTGCTTGGAATATATCCTTTGCTTCTATATATGACAAAAAGAAAATAAAGAAGGTATAGAGAAATCATAAAATAAAAAAAGCCTTGGTAATAAGGTTTCTTAAAAATATTTCATAAAATTTCAGAGTCACCTATCTAACCTATATAGCACATTCAAAATAATTTACAACCTTCAACAGACTTATTACCATAGGTGACTGCCGAAGTATGACAAAGAAGCACTGACCATAGCACCAGCTCCCACAATGGGCTGACAACTGACACACAGTTTGCACCACTTCCCTCCCACTGGAGAGGACAGACCTGCTAAAATGGAGCAATCATGGCTTCAAGATTCCCTGCTCCACACAAAGAATTTTTCTCAGTACTAAAAAACTGAGACAGTATTTCCTTACCCATATTTGTCTCTTGCTTTCCACCAATGAATGTCATTTTTTTCAATTATAGTATATTCTTCACCTCTTTCTAGTCTCAAATCATGAGGTTCCGTGGGCTGAAAGTCATACATAGCTATTACTATTTCTTCCTCTTCTTCCTCCTCTTCTGGAGGAATCGGGGGTGGAGGTCTTCTCTGAAAGAAGATATTATAATGTAATATTATTATTATTTAATGAAAAGTTCTAATAAAGATATTAAATCAAATTAATTATTACAGATCCTGACACGTAAAGTAACTAATGGTGGTAATCTCCGTTACTATGCTGAGGAGCCAGCATTGTCAAAGACATCCTGTGGTCATATGGCCAGCATGAATGCACAGAAAACTGTCACCTTACCACTAAAGTGGTACATATTTATCTACTTGCACTTTTACATGCTTTCGAACTGCTAGGTCGCAAGAAGCTGGGACTAGTGGTGGGAGCTCACTCCATCATGCAGTGCTTGGATCTCAAACTGCTGACCTAGCAATCGTCACAATCAGTGTCTTAACCACTGAGCCACCATGTATCATATCTTGACACGATTAATTTATAGATTAGATTTTGAATGAAGATAAGTGAAATAATGTTTTTCGTCAAGAACATTAACATTGAAATCACCTGACAACCGAAGTAATTAAAAACAGTTTAATGCACAAGATACTTAATTACGAGAAACAACAGTCTAAATCCAATTGGCAATTCCATCTAAAGGTAAAAAGTTTTCCGGTGATATGAATCCCTTCTTCCAACTCATTCAACATCATCCAGCTTCAGAGGGAGAGAGGCAGTCCAGCTCCATCGGGCCTAGCCCAAAGTAAGATGAAGAGCCCTCCCTCCAGCCCATCTGCCATGGCCCCAGAGGGAGAGACAGACCAAGGAACTTGATCCCTTCCCTACTACCATTCCCTTATTCTTTTGTGTCATGTCTTTTTTATATTGTAAGCCTGAGGGCAGGGAACTGTCTAATTTAAAAAAAAAATTAAGCCACTCTGAGACCCTTTGTGGCTGAAGAGCAGGGTATAAATACTCTAAATAAATAAATGTCTTGTTTAACAGACTGTAGGAGGCGGTGCTCATCTCGGTTACTAAACCAAAGAACCATCATCGTCCAACGACAGCTCCAGTGGTCATGTTGCCAGCATGACTGTCCAGAATGCTGTTTACCTTCCCACCGATGTGGTATCTATTTATCTATTTGCACTTTTACATACTTTTGAACTGCAAATGGATTAATGGGATTTACGTAACTGCAGACTCAAAAATTTCCCATGATTTGGTGGGTCTACTTTAGTTGGGAACACAGAGGCTTCTTCTGGCGTGGCTTTCAGCGTATGCTGTGCCCACGTATGATGTGGGCGCACTGTAGTTGTAAAAAGTTGTATAACCTTGATCCATTGCACATTAGACTAAATGTGAGAGTTTTTTCTTTAACAAGACAAATATATCACAGTTTTTAGCAGTACTGAATGGTAATTACAATAGGATTTAGTTGGATATAAATGCCATCAACTCCAGTTTTTCAGTGTTTTGAATATTTCTCTTACCTTATTTTTATCTGGCATTTGCACAGGCAATGTCTTTATACCTAAAGAAACAATTTAAAAAAAAGCAGCCTTTACATTTAGAGTTAATATGCGTTTAATACACTTTTAAAATGTTTTGTTTTGTTGCATTCTTTGCTGCAAGTGATAAATATGTACTTGCCTTTTTAGTAATACTATAATTTATTAAAAATTCAATTACCGTATATACTCGACTATAAGTCGACCTCATGTATAAGTCCAGGGCAAGTTTTGGGGCCAAATTTATGGATTTTGCTATGACCAGTGGATAGGTCGAGGGTATAACTTAGGGGCATATAGCAAATGATCTAAAGGATGAAGCAAAGCAAAACAATGTCAAAGAACTTACAAAATTACAGCAGACATAACTCTTTGTGCTCACTCTTAAAGCTGGATGGATGAGAGAGTAGAGAGGGTCAGTGCTTCCAGGACAGATTATATTCTTGCTTTTCCCCAGGAGATGGTTCCTTCTTTAAATAAGAGTTAAGGTACAGTACTTACATTAACTCATGGCTATGTCGACGCAGGGTTTTTGGTCAATTTTTTGACCTAAATTTCTAGACTTATATATGAGTATATACAGTAGTAATACTATCAGCTGTCCAATATTTTTACAGCCTGGAAATAACAAATCACAAGTAATGTAGTTATGTGTGTATGTGTGTTTCTGTGGCTTCAAGTCACTTATCAGTTTATGGCAACACCATGAATGTTTTTATAGGGTTTCCTTAGGCAATGAATATTTAGAACTGGTTTTTTCCCAGTTCGTTCCTTTGAAATACAACTTACAGCACCTGGTATTTGTTGGCAGTCTCCCAAGTACTAACCAGAGCTGACCCTGCTTAGCTTCCAAGATCAGACAGGATCTTGGGCCTTTAGCAGGGAAGAACATGAGTGGAACAAAGTTAAACTTTAAAAGTAATGTCATGGTTGGGAACAGTGACAAGGTGGAGCTTTTTTGGTATAAGGAGTAACATTTTCCAGATACTTTCTCTAAAGTGTAATTTTTAGGCATTTTAGAGACATTTTGAATGGAATGTTCCATTTTTATGCCATTCTCTTATCAATTTTAAAAAGGCTGCAAAATTCCAGTGAGCAGTATGAACTAATTTCCAGTAAATAACAAAATCAAATTATTTAATAACATAATGAGTAAAAGAATGAATTACGTTTTTAAATGTCTAAATTCTGAATATGATCAATTTTATGTGATATGAGCATTTCATTTTATTTAATGCATTACATTATTAGTTGGTGGATGCATTCCTATGACATAACAAACCAAGGATTGTCATGATCAAACACTATACTGATACATGCTGCTAAGCAGCTCCCACTGCTTAACAAGCCATGGAACTTTGACTGTAGTTGGCTTTTTGTGTTGTCTGGAACTGGGCAGCTTCTCATTTCTAGTTTGCTTCCCACAAACCAGAGGGAAAATATTCTGAATTATTTTTCACTTTGTTGGGAGGGAAAAACCAGACAAGTGATGCCACCCACTGGCAACAACACAATTAACTAAACACAGACCAAAGCTGCAAATTAATGACAAGCCAGGTTTCCAGCAGTTCCCTGGCTGTCTATTTTTCAGCTGATTTATTCATTATAAATTTCCGGTTGTTATTACATCTTTTTGTCTTCAATATGTACATGTAGATAGTTGTAAGTGAAGGCATTAAATTATGAACAAAAAGAAAATTAAAAAAAATCTACTAGACATGATGGTAACATTTTTGAAAGATCACAAGAAGATTAAGGATATGTTGTTGACTGCTTAACCGTAGTTGCACAACCTTTTTCTCCTATGTAATGTGCAGACTGTCCAATCAGTGTCTGTATGATTAGCTGTTAAGTTAATTTCACAAAACTAATGTTTTGATTAGGCCCATTTCAGGCTTAACCTAGGATCTGAAATTAGTTTTAAAATATGTGGTATGCTAAACAAAACTGTAAGAAGAATTGTGCAGTCCAGAGACTTTAAAGAGAATCAGACTCCATGGAAATGGCAGCAACCACACTGGTTTCATACTTGTAAAGAAGTCTGAGGCCTCATGCAGACTGGTGGCTTGCAGTGGCCTCCGGCTGCTCCAGCTCCAATTAGCCACCAATCTGCTAGGGACCATGGCAATCACACAGGCTGCTATGAAAGCAGCCTGCCGCCACGGTCCCAAACGGACCACCAGCAAGGAGAGTTTTTTCTTCCCTCCTTTTTTCAGCAGCTTCAAGCCAGTTTAGATGGCCCTGGAGCTGCTTCCAGCCAATCTGAGGACATGCGTCATCTACATGCTACGCTCCCAAAGCATCCGGAAGCCGCTCTTTTTTGCCTGTGTTTTTTGCACCTTAGTCAAAATAGAAGGGCAAATGAAAACAAACTTTAATAAGAAGGATGGGTGAAAATCATCTGACTGGGGTTTTTAAAAAGAAATTTTCAAAATTTGCAGACCCTATTATGAGGGTAGTGTTTAGTACCTTAGATGGCTCCTTCAAATTTCAGATTAAACCCCAGAGTGGATTCACTGTCCTACTAACATGGATCCCACTAGTAAGCACTGTTTGTGGCACTTTTGTATTAGAGTTGCCACCCCCAACAGGTCATTCATATTTAACAACTACAGTGGGCCCTTCCCTTACACGGGGGAGCCGTTCCGGACCCCACTGCATAAGGAAAATCCAGTGTATGCTGGAGCCCCATTAGAAATAATGGGGCTCTTGCCTGCGGCATGGTGTGGCACGGCCCCATTACTTCTTCTGGGGTGAACGAGGGCTTTTTCCGGTGCGACTTTCAGCGTATGCTGAAATCAGCATAAGGCGCACCTGCGTATGACACAGGTGGGAAGGAATAGTACAATCTGATTCTTCCCAGAATAGCTGCAGCTGTTGAACTTAGTGAGCACAAGTGATTGAGAAATTTGTTTGCTATAAAAATTTCCCCAATTCTACATAAAGAATGCCTTGAATTCAAGAGAGTGAAACTTACAAATTCACCCATCCCTCTTATGAAACACAAGCACTTACCGTTTTCAAAGAGGTTATATTTTTCACAGCCGGGTGCTAATTTTTCTGTCTGTCTGCAACACTGATAGATTCCATCTGTCCAGAATTTAGGGTGGTACTTTACCATTATGTTATTATTATTTTTAATTTCTACCAAAAAACAACAACAGATTTCTGTAAATTAAGACCATTCCAAACTACTAGTAATAATTAAAAATTATAACATAAATATCAGTGACAACAACGAAATACAAAACACTTATGCAGCCTGGAGTTATTTACAAATTGCCCAGAGTCGAACAATTTAAGGAAAAATAATATGTTTTTGGGAGTTTGGGTCTTGGAATAAGTGTGTATAGTGTTTTTTGTTTGTTTGTTTGTTTGCCAATCATATTATTGAAACCAGAGAATATAAACACAGTGGGGATGTTAAATAGTCACAAACCTAAAACTATTATCCAGCCTCTAGCAGAAATTTATTCTGATTTCATTCCAAAGTTAGTATCAAGGTTCTTCTAACAAATTTGGGAAATTGCTTGTTAATAAAGTGTTTAAAATTCTCTTAATGAAAAGAGTACTAAAAAGTACATCGTAAAACAGAAAACAGTGAGGAGACAACCTGCTATCCAAATAACTAAGAGAAAGGTTATCCACAACATGTGATATCCAAAGGATTGGTAAAAGCGGCTGGCAAATCTATACTTGAACTGCTACAAAAATAACAGAGACCTCAAACTAATCACCTACACTGTTCCTGACATTTAATCATATCACTAAAGATATACAGGTCATACATAAAATTTGGTGCTTGTTTGGGAATATTCCAGGATGTAAACAAAAACCAATGATTTCATTGAAAAGAACCACACACACACACACACACATATCAGGGACTTAGTAATGTACAATGATTGCAACGTCTTAAAAATGGATTCAACTTAGAGAATTTGGAAAAACATCGATTTTGGACTATAACTCCCAGACTCTCTTGCTTTAAAAAAAAGTAGGATTCTTTAGTATGTATACATGGAAAAGTTCCTAGCCTTTTAGATTAGAATCACTACACATATAGTAGACTAGACTCAAATATAAGTATCATGAATAGATGCAATTACCTTCTTTCAAATTCCATACCCACTGATCCCTGCTGTATGCAGTGGGAGCAAAAATATAAAGTGTGCTATTATCGTAAACAACCTAAAAAGAAAAAGATAAAAGTGATTATAGAAATGGCTATGCAGCTAGTACACCATTATTATCTTTTCCATAAACGCTAAATTGGGATCAGTAAAGGGACTGGATGAGGGCCAACAAATGGCGCTCAGTTCTGGCAGAAGGAAGGTTCTGTTGGTGTGTGGTTTGTCCACTTGCCCAAGAAGGCTAAGCTGAGAGAGGCAGAGTTCAGCTGAAACTTTCTCAATTGTAGTGTACAGCTTTCTAATTAATTAATTAATCATTGCTAATTAATAATAAACAAAAAAACTGCATGAAAAAAATCTTGCAAATGTTTAAGAAGGGAGTACAAGGGTGCATTGACTTTGGCCACAGGTCAGTACTGGAATGCCTAGTTGGAAGTACAGTGGACCCTTGTTATACGCTGGGGCTTGGTTCCAAGATCCCCCGTGGATAACAAAATCCGTGGATGCTCAAGTCCCATTAAATATAATGACATAGCAAAATGGTGTCCCTTATAAAAAGTGGAAAATCAAGGTTTGATATTGGAAATTTATACTTTTTTTTGAATATTTTCAAACCGTGTATACTTGAATCCATGTATAAAAAATCTGTGTATAAGAAGGACCGAGTGTATTTCTAAATAAAAATACATTTGGTGCATGGTAAAATGAAAAACACAGATTTGCTCTTCTTCAAAATGGCATGGAACTACACTATGCCTAGAAAGTTAGCTGGATATTTTAAATGCAGGCAAGAACACTTGGGTGTCTGTTGAAATTCTATGAATCAGATTTTATAACTATGACTTGTGTTGGAGCTATGGAGTTTATCACACGTGAGGAATTTCTGTTAATTTTGAATAAAAAGAAAGTGGGGCCAGAACACATTCACGTGAATTCGCTAGTTCAGCGAATTTATGTGAATGCGAATTGCGTTCAAACTGGCTTCCCATTGCCTGAAAATAGCATGCCATTGCCCGAATTTGCATGTGGTAGTCTATTACGCAATAACGTGAAACCCCATGATTGCGTTCGGATTGCCACTGGATTATACTTCCAATTTCCCTTGTCTGATAAACTCCTATGGGTTGTATGTGAAGCAATGTTCACAAGAAACTTACCTGAAATGGATATTTATTTTGACATGGAATGACAGCACCATCATTTTTCACAATTTCAACACATTTGATTTTTGAAATATCAACTGATCCTTTTCTGTATTTTTTCTGCAACATGATAAAAAGTTGTTAAGAGACATTTTAGAATGCATGAAATTCACCTACAAATTGGAATAAAAGATATAACGAAATATAATCCTTTATCAACTTTGCCAGAAGAGGGACCCTTTGTTTAACTGAAGCTTGCAGAACTCTAGGGCTTTTCACAATGGTTTTGACAGATTCTTGACGGTGGTGCACAAATGAACTAGACTTTCTGACAGCTACTAAGAACAGCCCTATACAATTCTAAAGACAGATTTCAACAAAGCAACAACAAAAAAAAAAAAACCTAGACAAGGTTGAGCAGTACAGGAGAACAGAGGAGAAACCACACGGGCTTTATTTCTCTTTTGATTGTATAAAAGTATTTCCCCATACCCACAATTTTCATTACTAGGCGTGTTCTTAGAAACCACTCCTTTCAATGAAATTATTATGATTCATCTACAGCAAGAGGAACAGGTCTGCACATCCACATACATTATTTTTTTCTGTGTCACCACTGTACCCCACAAGGGGATTTGCTGAAATCTGAATCTAAATGGTAAAAAGAAATGCTCAAAAAATTACATTCACACAACTGTTCCTCAGCAGTCATGTCATTTAATGAAGTAAGGAGTCACTTTTAGGAGATAACAAAAAAGAGGACAATAAAAATTGCTGGTGCACGTGTTAACACACCTCTCAGGTGAGGCAATGAAAAACAATATGCTGAACAAAGACTTTCTGTACAATTCCTGTGCAATAAATGTGTACTTATTTTCTATTCACTCTGCGCAGTCCATATTTCCCCTCAAAATACAGTGTGGCCACATTATACATGGATGTGGCTTATGTGGCTTTCAACATATGCTGGAAGCCTGCACTGGAAGAAGCCTAGGCACACCAGGAAGAAGTAATGGGGCGCATGCCGTGGGCACGCACCCCATTACATCTAATGGGGCTTGAGTTTACTCATTTTTTCCCCTACACGGGGAGGTCCGGAACGGATCCCCGCATAAGAGAAGGGCGCACTGTACCACCTGTGCTCTGCATCAAGACATGTAATAATGCTCCCCACTTACATAGTGGTTGATGGGGGGAATGTAATAGCATGTGATTGTGTGGCTCGACAGACCACCCTTTGGAATGGCGTCCTACTGCCCCTTCCAGTACCAGATTGAAGCTGCAGCAACCATATGCCGCGGCCCCGATCAGGCACTTTGCCACCACTAAAAAGAATGGCAAAATGCAGCTCCTTTTAGCACCAGAAAATAGGTGTATTTGCTGCAGTGGCAGCAGCTTTTCACCACTTCTTTGTCTAAACACAGCACCAACAGAGTGCCATGATGCCCCCGCCATGCAGTTGGGCATGTGGTGCAATGCGGTGTGACACCAGCATGGGGACAGCTGGTGTGTATATGCCACAGCCCCATGCTGCCATCATGCCGGCATATAACACTGGTCTGTTTAGCCTCTGTGTCATTTTGTGAAAATTCTAATTTCTTTTAATACCATCTGTTTAAAACTTCTAGTGTATATAATGAGAACTGAGAAGCCATAAATATTTAACTATATCGTTAGGTTTTTCAATTATTTTGTCTTTTTTAAATGATTGGGATTTAAATACAATAACTTTTTGTCATTTTTTTTGTTCTTGTATCTTTTAAAAATTATGTTATAAGCTACATTAGGTCCCTATATTGTGAGAAAGGTGAGATATAAATTAAATAAATTAATAACACTATAAAGCAATGTCCTCTTTAAATAAACCATTTGAACTCTGCTACAGCACTGCCTTTCTGTAGTGGATGGGATTGTGTGCAAGAGGCTATACTTCTGGTAGTATTACTGCTGGTAGAGTCTCCCGCTCCAGAGTGGCTTTTGCTGGGCCTGGGAAGCCAGAATAAATATGCAAAACAGCTACAGGGCAGCAGCAGTGTGGGGCAGGGGTTTACACTGGTGGAGGATCAAAGGCACTGGCACCATAGCTAAGCCTTGTTAGTACAGTAGCTCTTGCCATATGCAGAGTCTGCTTCATTCACCACAATGACAATGAATGTACACAGCCAAACCAGCATGGTTGCATGCTGCCATTGGGGACAACGGGACTTGAGGTCCTGAATTTTTTGTTATTTACAGGGAGATCCAGAAAAGAATCCCCACAGATACAGAGGGCCGATTATACTATGCAGAAGTAATAACCAGTAAATTGCTTCTTAATGCTTTCTGAACCATAAAAACTCGATGGTGATATAACCCAAAGTAAAATAAGAGACAGAAGATGAGATTCCCAAGTCACAGCCAGGGGCACTCAACCAGCTACTGAGGAAGAGCATAGGGCAAGCAGAAGTAGTTCTGCGTCTAATGATACAACTAGGCTCAAACCAAGAGGATATTCAGCTGCTGAAGAAGAGGCGGAAGAAGTTCAGAGCTGCACAATACATATAATAGGAATGAATGAATGAATAAATAAATAAATAAATAAAGTAAAGCTCAAAATTTTCACTAAGCCCATCACCATCCCAAATACAATCTGAAGAACAGGTTGTTTAAAGGTTGCTATAAAATTTAGAGACCATATAAATAATTGATTTGCAATACAAAGCTGAAGGAGAGGGAACCAGAAGGAATCTGGACTGAAGCCAAGGAAGGGCAATCAAAATTGTGAGGGGCCTGAAAACCATGCCTTATGAGGAGAAACTTAGGGAGCTGGGTAAGTTTAGCCTGGAGAAGAGATGGTTAGGAAGTGACAGATAGCCCTGTTTAAGTATTTGAAGGGATGTCATATTAAGGATGAAGCAAGCTTGTTTTCTGATGCTCCAGAGAATAGGACCCAGGACAGTGGATGCAAGCTACAGGAGAAGAGATTCCACCTCAACATTAGGAGGAACTTCCTGACAGTAAGAGCTGTTCGACAGTGGAATACACTCCCTCAGAATGTAGTGGAATCTCCTTCTTTGGAGGTCTTTCAACAGAGGCTGGATGGCCATCTGTCGGGGATGCTTTGATTGTGAATATAGCATGGCAGAGGTTGGACTGGATGGCCCTTGTGGTGTCTTCCAACACTATGATTCTATATACTGTATGTTCACGCATTACAGCCCAGAATCAGGAAGAATGTAAGAATATTGATAAAGCTAAAAATATGCATGAAAAAGTCTGTAGTTCTTAAAATAAAATACAAAAACTAGAATTGTGCAAACACTAAGATCATCAAGGTACAGAGGAGAATGGAAAGGGCTGGCTTAACAGCAATCAGAGGACTAGTCAATTTTATTCTTATTCTATACTTCTTTCTTTCTTAAAAGACTTTATTCACTCAAATGGACTCATTCTTCCACCATTGCCACTCAGACAGATCACATGCACACAGACATCGAAGTGAAGGTACATTTCTCTTAATGAACATCATCTCAAAGCTTGCAAACTTTACCTTTTTGGCATTATGATGTCCAGAAACCTTAGCCAACATGGCCAATGTCCATGCTGACCAGAGGATTCTGAGACCTCCAGTCAATGAAAATAACATTTCAAAGCTTTGCACGGATCTGTCATCAATAGTATTTTTAAAAAAATTTAATCCCTGTTTTTTCAAGTTGCTTTGTCTACTTGTCCTCCTAACCTCACCCAGTGCTGAAAACTAACATTTTCCCCAATTCCCCCCTTAAATTTACAAACAGTTTGAATTGGAAACCATTGTTATTTTTGAATAAAGTAATTAGCAGAGGTAGGGTTGAATGGGGTGTGTTTTGGGTCATCAAAAGGGGGCACAGAGTTAGGGAGCTAGAAGAGCAATGCTTGGCATGTTATCTGAGTTCAGAGGTGTTTTGTAACTAAGACATATTTCTGTTTGATCTGGACATCAATTTTGAGGATTTGCTGTTACCTCAGGTGAACTGCAAGTGCATCCTAGAAAGAGTTTATCAAACGGGAGGAATTTCTCTTAAATTCGAATGAAAAGAAATTGGGGCCAGAACACATTCACTTAAAGTCGCTAGTTTCACGCAATTACATGAATATGCATTGCATTTGAACTGGCTCCCCATTGCCCGAAAATAGCATGCCATTGTCCAAATTTGCGTGTGGCAGTCTATCATGCAATAACGTTAAACCTCATGATTGCATTCAGATTGCCATCGGATTATACTTCTAATTCCCCTTGTCTGATAAACTCCCTAGAAAGCACCCAACACAAATATGTGCCCCAAGGTTGCTGTACTGATACTAAAAGTGAAAACTTGCAGCATGGATGAAGCACCTTTCAGGGAAGCTGGTATTTTAGGAATGCTTGATAAATGCCAAATGAGCCTCAGGTTGTTATACTGAGAAACTGAAAGAAATGTAGTACATGCAACATGTCTGCAACTTGTGCCATACCACCCACAAAATTCTCACAATTTTGTTTATTCATTCATTCATTGAATTAATTTTGCCTCATAGCATACTGTTCTCAGGGTGACTTATGGAAATACAGACATAAAAATCTATATCTAAAGTTGACACTCAAAAGCTCAATCCTTTCAAGATTGGCATAGAATAAACATAACATGCAGCAACTGCTAAAAGATCTGAGATGTTCCATAGATATAAAACACCACTTCAAGGTACCAAGTGAGATGCAAGAATTTACTTAATGTGATATGCTAACAAGATTAATTCCCCAACTAATAACATGATTCCAATTTGGCCTTCAAAGTTATAAAAGTTGCAGTTTCCTTTGCGTGTGATTATTGCACACATGAATCAGTGCTGTTTGTACAGGCCTTTCCCACAGAGTCAGCTGCATCATGGAAAGGTGCCAATTCTGTAGTGAAAATTCATATAGGGTACCGTAGTGAATCCAACCCTAGTGGGCATATGTATGACGGGAAATGGCTCGGGAGCACTTGTAAAAGTACACCTGGATCATACTAAGTGCAATATCAGAGAAATAAAGGTCTTTGAGAATACTGAAAAGTTCCTTTTTTGAACGATATCCCCCCAACATTCCCCAGGCATCATAGCCACTGGCTCTTCTGGCCAGGGAATGGTAGAAACTACAGTCCAAAAAGGAACTTTTCCAGATACTGTACTCATAAAAGTGTGAAAATGGTCCTCCCTATCACTCCAATAGAACTGGGTAGAAATTCCAGCTTAATTATCACCTCACTCCATCCCTCAATTCAACACACAGTGACAGTAAAAGAGATTTGTGTGATTTCATGGTTTTCAGAGCAAGGAGCTCCTCTTCAATCTGAAAATCAATGATGTATAAGGAAAGAGGGCTATAGAGTATACAACATACTCAAATACACCTTATTTTATAACATGCACATCACCTCCAACCTCTGGACTCTTACAACAACTTCTGGAAAGACACTTTACAACTTAACGCATTCGATGGGTCGCATTTGTGAAACCCTGTAGACCTATGACCATTGAGCAATATCACATCCTGTGGTTACTGTTTTATATGTTCCTATATACTGTATTCCCTTTTCCTTTTATCACTTCCTTAATTGCACTATAATATTTAAAAAGACAGCAGCTGAGATGCTATCCTGCTTAAGATTACTCTGATTACCTCTGTTTGCCTGTTTACACAAACTTAGGTAAGGCTTGAGAGGATAACCAAAGGAAAAAGAGTAGGGGTGCCGCCCGGTTTTTAAATTCACTGATCTTTTCAGTGGTGTGTGTGTGAAATGTGTAGTAAGAATGTCCTCTCCACCAGCATCACAACTAATCAGAGAGGAGCAGAGTTCCCAGATCTCAGGGCATAGTCCTATGGCTCAGGACCTGGCTCCTTTTCTCCAGTTCTCATGGCAAGGGAAAGAATCTTAGGGTGAGAATGTTACTTTGAAATGTGTGACTGTATATTTTTCTTGTCATTTAGACCTAGTATTTTTTTACTGAACTGAATACTCTGTGCAACTGTGGCCAATGCCAATGCTCAAAATCACATGCTCAGTTTTATCACCAGAGGTTGTTACTTGTAATATCATCAGGAATAGTCTCCTTTGATATCACAAATGGTCATCCCCAGGTTTCAGGTTTTGGCTCTGTTATCTCAGGGTTAGAATGTTCCTCACCTGGCCATCCTCAGCAGAAAACTCTTGAGGTCTCATTCACCATGTTTGAAATGGGGGGTGCCAAAGGTATAAAAATTGTAGAAAATCAGGGTAATGACCAGTATAGTAGGTTTAAGGGTGCAAACCCCTTGTAAAAATGGGGGGGGGGGAATGCAAAAAAAAAATGCTATTTCTTTTTTTTAACCTGAGAAAATACATCTCTAGGAATCTCTAGATCCTCCAGCATAACTCTATTCTCAAGGTTCACCAGTGGTTGACCACAGAATTGTGTTGGAGGACCTACACATGTCTACAAAAGTGTTCTCCAGCGAGACTCTATGTACAACTTCTGACAGAGTTGTGCTGGGAGACCTAGAGAAATCATATTAATCAAATCTATGAATAATCAAATCTGCAAAATTCAAAGCCACAAATGTGGAAGGCCAACTATAATTACAATTAAAATACACTCTCATGTAGAAATTATTTCTGCAGATGCTTTGTTTATAAATCTGCATAAAATCACCCCTTAATAGAATTATCTGAAAGTGAATCACACTGATTGTAATGAATTTGCTTTCCAGATAATGTATTTAGTACTACAATGCCAGAAAGGTTTACAGAGCAATGAAAGGAGGACTATAAAGGAGCTTGTTTTTTAATAATGATGATGATGACTGAGAATAGTAAATGCATTTCTGTACATTATCTTTGAGGAGATCAGATAACAACAGAATGGATATGGAAAGTATTGGATTATTTAGAGATGGATAGATTAACAAATCTGGTTAGAAATAAGTCATGTAGAGACATTTAAGAAAGAATGAATGGGAGTGATAGAACTACTGAAAGGAATATTAGCCAGTTAAAAGAGAGAAGGAAATAGGAAGAAAAAGTTCTGAAAAGAAAAGAGAGAGAAGTCTACAAGTAAATAACGGAAACTAAAGATAGGGAAATAAGGAAGTTGGAAAGAAAGAAAAGATAAAGGTATAGGTAAAGAGGAGAGATTTAGGAAGTCATTTTTATGTGTTAAGTAAGAAAGAGAAAATGGTGTTCATGGAATTGACAGATCAAGAAGGAATGAATGGGCTTGGTAACTTGTGGTTGTTTTTACCTTTTAAATTGTTGTATGTAATGAAAATCATACTGAACAATAACAACAACAGAAATCTGAGGAGAAGGACCTAGACTCAAAATCACCTCTCCAACTCACTGCTCCTCTGAGGGCACATACATATTTGTACGTATACATGTCATGGTGTATATTATATTTGTGTGTGTGTGTGTGTGTGTGTGTCAGTCATGGTGGGTGTGAGAGAGAGCTGTCTGTCATTTCAGTCACTTTGGGTTGTGGTCTCACCCACTGCTGCAATGTAGTCCCAATGTTCTTCATAGAATCATAGAGTTGGACGATACCACAAGCGCTATCCAGTCCAAACCCCAGACATGCCAAAATATACAATCAAAATACTCCCAATAGATGACCGTCCAGCCACTGTTTAAAGACTTAAAAAAGAAGGAGACTTTGGTTTGGACCAAAACTGATAAGCCATGTGTCCTTGAGGAAGATGTCATAGTTATTATGCTCACATTGCAGATGGATGTTATTCTTAGGGCCACTGAATGAGTTCATTTCTGAAGGCAGACTTGATATGGAGACTTTTCAGTTCACATCAACTCAGTGTAAATTACTTCCAAGTAAATATGCAGAGGATTGCTTGTTGTACTCCACTACACCAGTAGCAGCTGGTAGAGAAGAAAGTAAATTAGCTAATGGTGGGAAAAGGTAGGACAAGTAGAACCTATGGACAAGTGATTATTCCATATGTACAATGTAAGCAGGAATTGTGTCAATCCATTTTTTTCTGTCACACACCAGGCAGACAAACAAGTGTTCATATACAGCCATATTCCAAACAGGAGGAAGTCCGCAGACCATAGATAGACTACATATACTTGTAGTTCAATAAGACAGGCATGCAGACAACCCCTCCTCCACACTCACACAAGCATAGCTAAAAAAAGAAGAGTATCTTTAAGTATTTTTACAATACTATTAAAGGGCTGTAGAATCTAAAAGTAGATAAATACAGCTTGCGTACTGTTGCGGCAAGGAATGCACACTGTTTTGAAAATACTAGAAGATGACAAGGAGTACATACCACATAATTTGTTTCAGCTCTGGAGACTCAAAACAATTATAAATTAGGCCTGTGTTGCCATATGTACAATGGATTTGTGTCACCACTCTTTTCCTTCAGCTCCAATGGACATAGCAGCATAATGAGGGAACACAACCTGAGGGGAGGATGGGCAGGTTTGTGTGAATTCACAGATGACCATTTGAAGAACTAGTTACAGGTAAGGAACCTGTCCTTCTTCGTAATGGTCTCTGAATTACACAAATGAATTAGACTAGCAAGCTGTAGTCACAGGAGAAGGGAGTGTTGTGACACCAAGCACCATGTGTAGTAAACCAAAACATGTTTTATTAAACAACAAGTAAGAAGCATGCAATAAACAACCCTCAATACAAACCAGAAAGCAGCACTGCCCTCCCAAAAGCTGCATCATTCCTTGCCCTGGTATCCAGCCTGTAGTGATAGATGAAAATCAATGGGTGGGACCAGATTGCAGCTTTGCAGACATCCTCTTGGGGCATTCCACTGAGAAAAGCAGAGGATGCTACTACCACCCTGGTAGAGTGTGTTCAAATTCAAGTGGGAGGAGTGTTCATAGGCTAAATGAATGGTAGTAGTCACCCATTTCAAGAAATGTTGAGGAGTGACTGATAATCCAAATTTCAAATCCAAGCAGCACACAGCCTCTCAGATAATCTCGAATCCAAAGTCTGGTCAAAATGGAATGCAAGTGTTCTTCAAACGTTGAGCAAATGCAAAAAGCGCTCGGTACCAGTACGTAATTGAATTTTGAGCCAATGTAAGTAAAACAATGTCTTTGCTCAGATGGAATAAAGATACCATCTTAGGAAGGAAGGTGATGTCCAGATGGAGAACAACTTTGTCTTTGTGGAAACAAAGGTAAGGCTGGTCCACATGGATTGCATAAAGTTTACCAGCGTGCCTAGCTGAGGTGATGGCAACCAGGAAGGCAGTCTTCCAAGTAAGACGGCTGAGATTGGCTATAGCCATTGGTTTGAAGGACTGTTTGGAATGTTGCATGAGGGCCAATTCAAGACTCCAAGCCAGCATCTGTACTGAAGCAGGAAGAATTTTTTTATTAGAGGGTCTTGAAAAAAGGATGGATGACCGTCAAACTGGTAGTGGGCACAAATGGCTGCCAAATAACACTTCAAAGAAGAAATGGAGAGACCAGCTTCTGCTAGAGATATCAGAAAGCCCAAAAGCTGCAGAACTTGAACCCAAGATGACAGGTCCTTGTCGGCTAGGAACGCCAGAAATCTGATCCATTTGAGATGGTAGGATTTCTGTGTTGATGGCTTGTGAGCTGCCTGTATGATAGTTTGTATGGAATTGGGCAAAGAAGTCATGGTCAAATCCACAAACCGACAAGGTGAAGCATCTCCAGGTCTGGATGTCGAATTCGTCCTCTGTGTATAGTGAAAAGGTTGCAAGGGTACATGGAAATACTCTTTGTGAGCCAGCTGGAGGAGAGAAGCGAACCATGGCTATCTCAGCCACCACGGGGTGATCAGGATGGCATCTGATCTGTCCCGTCTCATCTTCCCCATGACTCTGGTGATGGATGGGAATGGAGAGAAGGCATACAACAGTTTTCCTGTCCACTCGAACAGGAAGGCATTGCCTCGCGAGCCTGAAGCTCTGCTCCTTGAGCAAAACTCTGGGCACTGACGATTCAGGTGGCTTGCGAAGAGATGGACCAGCAGTGAGCCCCAACATCAGAACAGCTTCTATGCCATGTTGGGATGGAGCATCCATTTGTAATATGAATCCGAGGACCACCTGAGCTGGTCTGCCAGTTTGTTCTCCTTGCCCAGTAGTTGGACTGTGTGCAATACAATGTTCCTTGCAAAGCACCATTCCCAGTTCCAAAGGTTGAGGTTAAATAATGTCTGGGAACTCATACCATCTTTTTTGTTGAGGTAGAACATGATGGTGTTGTTGTCTGTGAGCAGGAGCACAGTTAGGTGTCCAAGGAAGGAATCGGAGAATCTCAGAGCTTTTTCCACTGCTATCATCTCGAAAGTGATGATGTGGAAAGGTTTTTCTTCTGAAGACTACTTTTCTTTGTAAGATGCTCCAAATGAGCTCCTCAACCTTCCATCGAGGCATTGGTTGTGAGGGTGAGCTGTGGTTGCAGAGGAAGGAAGGGCATCCCCACATACACATTGGAGGGGTCCAGCCACCAGTCTGGTGTCCTCACCACTGATCTTGGGATTGTGGGTCTTTTGAAGGGAAAGTGAATTCAATTTCTTAAACCAGAGTCTGCCTGGAAGGAGCTGTAAAGAACCAAACATGCAGATATGGATGGTTATACCATGCTGATGAAGGAAGGCAGCTAGGATGGCCATGCATTTTGTGAACATTTTGGGAGCTGTAGAGAGGCTGAAGGGCAAAACTGGTAAGGATGTTGCCCCACTGTAAATGCCAGGAATCTTCTGTGGCAATTTTGGATCCCTACTTGGAAGTAAGCAACTGGAATCGGTTCAATAGCATCCTTAGAGAGAAGTGTGTGAACTTTGTTGAGTAGAGTGTCAGAGGAGGGTGTAAACCATAAGATTCCTGTGGGGGGAATTTCTTCAAATTTGAGGACATAGCCCTTGTTGATGATATTAAGCACTCTGGAGTCTGATGTTATGGAGGCCCATTTGGTGACATAACAGGCTAGTCTATGTCCAAACAGAGGCATACAGAGGAAGCACACACAAGGAGAAAGTCACAGGCACTTTTTACCTTGGTTGTCTTTCCTCTTAAAGGATGGTCAGTATTGAGGATGAGGAAGATTGAGAAGGAAATCATTGTCTCCTTGGTTCCAATGGGCTGGGACCATTTGTGCATAGGATGGATGTTGCCAGCCCGATCAACGACATGGAGTGATGCATGGCAAGGAAGAGGACGTGCCATATTTCTGTGCCGTAGTCTTCATTTTATGTTTGAAGTCCAGCTTCTCATCCATTTCCTTGTTGAAAATGCTGGAATCATCAAAAGGTATGTCAGTTCGGGCCTGAAGAAAGAGATCTGAAGCTCTAAGCCAGGCATGGCGTCAAAGAGCCACCGAACCTGACAGCACCTTTTGCGCGCAGACCGGTATTCCTGCTGGTAAGCTAGGGAAGCAGACAGACAGACAGACGGTCACTCATTCTTATGTGAGGCAAGAGAACTCCACCAGACAAGTGTGGGGAGTGGGCAGAAGGCGGCGAGGGAGACCAATGAAGCTGTCTCACCAGGGAGTCCACAAGTTCGCCTTCCAAAACCAAACCGCTCTGAGTCTCTACCACCTGTAGAGACAGGGTAGGAGAGTTAGGTTTGTCAGACAGTTAAGCCTCAGATCTAGTGACCCTCTTGGTGGGAGTGCAAAGAAGAATGTTGTGTTTCTTCTTTCTATCCTGCTTGTCTCCAGATTTCTTGGAGGTCTTAGAGTTGAGTGAGAGACAGTGTCGGTTTTGACTGTCAAGGACTTCCACTTTTTTCTGGGAGTGTCCTTGGATTCATGGGCCTTGAGTTCAAGCCTACACTGACTTTTGGCTGAGGAAGGGGCCTCATGACTCGGTTTCGAAGAGCCAGGGAAAGTGGTGTAATTGTGACGAGGCAATTCTGTCACTGAAGGCCTTCTTGGGACTGGAGAGGGCAGGGGCACAGAAACAGTTGTTGAGGGAGGCACATGCGCCTTCAAAGCCCTTTCATTCAAAATCTCCTGAATTTTCCAAACCTGAGGTGTGAAGGCCCTACAATGGGAGCAAGTTTACATATTGTGCCCCTCGCCAAGGCACAACAAGGATTTTCACCTCACATTCCTCACAACTTGTAAAGGACATGGACTGAGAGGCCATATTTGCCAATGGAAGCATCGCCAAACAGTCATTTCGGGGCTTCTTTTTGCTCCATGCGCAGGCCTTGCTGTGTGGTTGCCGCGGCCTGCTCCCAGGGCTCAAAGAGACGGCATTAAGCTGCCCGTCTGTCAAGCCCCTAGGTAACTATGGTCAGATGATTTATAGACAGGAAGTTACAAACTTATAAAAGAAAAAAACAGTACAGTGGACCCTTGTTATACGCTGGGGTTTGGTTCCAAGATCCCCCATGTATAACAAAATCCGTGTATGCTCAAGTCCCATTAAATATAATGACAAAGCAAAATGGTGTCCCTAATAAAAATGGAAAATCAAGGTAAATTTATACTTTTTTGGAACATTTTCAAACCGTGTATGCTTAAATTCGTATATAAAAAATCCGTGTATAAGAATGGCCGACTGTAATGCTTTAAATGAGAATTGTGTTCACTCCCCTCCACAGGTCCCAATAGGCCAGAGAGAATTTTCTTGCTTCCTTTGTTCTGAGAAAAACAGCAATAGTCTTCACAGCTGAATGTGTAGTCTCCTCCTCTTCTACACAATAACCAGTGCCTTATCTGAACCACAGCTTCCTAGCTCTGCATCAGCATTTGTTTTCAATGACGACACTCACCCCAAGCACTTGAAGCAACAGAGGGCAGCTGAACACTATGAACATTGCCTTTCTTCACTACCATGTGGCCATAACTAACTCACACATCCTAAGTCAAGGGAAGGCATTCAGACAAGAGCATTCTAATTTCCCTTCCACCTGCTTCTCCTTATTTTTGTCCATGCAGTAATTATCTTCAATGTTTCTTTCACAGGCCAACCAGTACACATTTAACAGAAGGAGATAAGAGCAGATTGTGAGAAGGATAAAACAAATGAACTGATAACAATTTGCAAAACAGCCAGGAGGCTTCTGGTGGTAAAATACCAAGCAGTTGACTCACCCTGGAATGAGTATGAGCAATTCTTATTTTTTTAAAGCTAGGCTTGCTGTGAAGATGCTCTTGTAGCAACTCAAAGCTTCTAGGCCAGTTTTTATTGGATAATGTTCTTTGTATCATACAGGAGTTGTTTCAAAGAACTAACCATGCTGACTACCATTTTGACTTTCCTTCAGTCCAAAAGCAGGATGCAAATATTTTCACAAACAAGCTTTGAAATTGATGTGCTGCTGCAGCAGCACCTACTAAACACCAATATTACACTGTTAACACAAAATTCCTAGACAACTAGTACCCACACCATTCCTCAATAATCAGCATTGTCTTTCAAAATCAGGAAAATGTGTTTTTGAGGCCACAAGGACTCACCTAGTCACCCAGTGGATTTCCATGGCCATGTGGGGAACTGAATCCTGCTTTCCAAAGTCATAGTTCAATACTCAAATCACCATACCCAAACCACTGGCTGTAGGTGTACTTCCTAGTAATTCCCATCAATTACTACAACTTTTTTACTTCTTAGCTAACTGCAGCACTCTTTCCTGTCTTGGTATATCAAAATGCCAGATTAAAGCATGCACCTATTGTTGTGGTTCATTTTGGTTTGGAGTAGTGCCTCGTGACATGGTTTCTGGGTATTAACCTTTAATGCCTGTACAACTTGCTGCTTACCCATACTTCATTTTGTTTCTCACCCAATACATTTCAAGAGAAACAGGTCATCTTCCCTTGTAGAGAGGCGTGCTTTTAACAAAACAAAACAATCCTTAGAATTCTAGCAGTATAGCTAAAATTTACTTTGACATGCCCTGTGGGAATTGAAGCACTGAGAAAGCCAAACAAAAACAGAGATGCTACCGTAACAGCTCCTAGCAATGCTAAAATGGTGTTAAAATTCTAGAAAGATTTTTAGAAGATAAAAAGTTTATAGAAATAATACAAAATTTCTAAAAGCTATAACAAAAACAAAAAAACCTACAAAATGAGAATTAGTGGGAAGGAATTTGTTAGGACCAATTATAAGGAAGATTGCAACACATCAGTCATGCAAAACTGAGAAGGGTAAGAGGGGAATGGGCATTCTTGCATCTAACATCACAGACCTTGACACAAGCATGCCATCCATCTGAAGAAATAGACTTAAATCTACAAAAGTTTATACTACCAATTTATTTCTTTCTGTCAGTCTCAAAGGTGCTACATGTCACAAGCAAAAATTAACCAAAATGTGTTGCCTTTTTTGAATTATTTTTTTTTTAAAAGAAGTCAGAATTGTCTTTGGATGAGGAACCAACAAGAAGCATCAAGAAGCTACATGAAATTGCACAGCACCATACAAACACAAATTGCCAGTCTGGATTAACCCTAAAATTCGTATGCCACTTTAAAGACTACATGTTTACTATAGTAGAAGCTTTTGTGGATTGTCACACATTTCATTAATCACATCTGATGAAGGCAACTATAATCATGAAAGCTTAAGCTATATTCCATGCTAATCGTAAAGGTGCTAGAGGACCCCATGTTACATATACAACTCTTAATAGCTTTCGTGTTATAAAGAATATTTAAGGCACTGTGGTCCAAAACACACTGCAGAAATAATCCAGTTTGAAATTGCTTTATTTGCCCTGTCTCTATGGTAAGGAATTCTAGGAACTGTAGTTTGGTGAGACATTTAGCCTTCTCTGTCAGGGAGCTCTGGTGCCACAATAAAATACAGTTCCTAGGATTCTCTAGCACTGAGCCAGGGCAGTTAAAGCGGTATGAAACTGGATTATTTCTGCAGTGTGTTTTGGATCTATGAGTCTTGAACCAGAACTCCCATCAGCCTTGCTTCAGTTCCTTTCTTCTGCAGCAAGGTCTGCTGGAGGACTTTCAGGCTATGGGGTGTAACACAAAAGCATAGTAATGCACTATTCAAATATACATCACCTGACTTGGCAAATGGTTAGGTGATCCAAGCAGGAGTGGGCAAAAGGTAGATCAAGATCTTGCAGAAAGTAAATGTGAAACAATTTCTATGTGACTAGTTCTAGTACTGAAAATGAACTCCTGGTCTGAGCATATGTGCTGAGGCAGTTTTTAAAAGCTTTTAAAAACATTTGTCATCAGTGCTTATGCATTGTGAAACTGCTGGGTATATAACTTGGAAGTTATCTCACATGACTGCACTACAGGATTGTGGCAAAGTGAAGTGGTGTGAGTCAGTTGGTGACCAATTAAAATCCCATCAAAGTTCATAGGGAGTTAGCATCCCAAAGGCAACAGAGTTGAAGTCCTAAGGTCAAAAGGAAACAGAGCCTGGAAATATTTCTTCTTCGCAACTTATTCCAGAATCCCTCAGTCAATATGGATATATATAAAAAAAAAAACAACCCCAAAGTAATGTTTCCTAGTTTTGGGAAGAAACAAGGTGGTCTTCCTCACTTCTGCCTTCATGGCTGCCACAGTAGCTCAGGAGGGCAGACTTAAATATCTTCTATAACAGGCCTGCATAATGTGGCAGTAGGTAAGGGCCAAAATTTAATAAGGATAAACTTCTTTGGGCTGCAGATAGGTTTTTAGCAGCTCACTTTCCTACATTTCACTTGAGAGGTGAGAGTTTATTATTCCTCTGCTACAGCTGTCCAGCTCTTTTCTGGGAGAAAGCAGGGTAGCAAAGGAACCTCGAGGAGCAAGCATTTAGATCTACAGTGTAGATGCAGACTGAAAGAAAGAGGCTGGTAGCATGAGATTTTGTAGATTTGAGGCTACTTCCTCAGATGCATGAACTTTCAGTTAGTCTCAAAGGTGCTACAAGATGGGTAGAGGTGACTTCAGCAGCACCCCCAGCCTTCACAGTCCCACGTAGCTGCTGCTTGGTGGGACTCAAAGGCACCACCACCACAACACTCCCAGGCCCTCAGAGTGAGGGAGAGGGAAAATGAATAGAGAGGTATTGCCCCACTCCAACCTTATGCTACTTTCTTGTGGGGTAAGCCATAGTGGTATAATGATTGGAGCTTTGGATTATGACTCTGGAAACTAGGGTTCAATTCCCTGCTCTGCCATGAAATCCACTGGGTCACCCTGGACAAGTCACATGCTCTCAACCTCAGGGGAAAGCAATGGCAAACCTCCTCTGAACAAATCTGGCCAAAAACCCCTGGCCTGAGGGTCACCATAAACCAGAGACGACTTGAAGGCACACAACAACAACAACAACAACAACAACAACAACAACAACAACAACGAAAGCTCCAACAGGAAAGCCAGAGTGGTGTAAAAGTTTAAAAATTGGAGACCAGGGTTTGAATCCCCTTTTGGTCCACTGAGTGACCTTTGTTAAGCCACACTCTCTCAGCCTCAGAGGAAGGAAAAACCAACCCCTCTGAACAACTCTTGCCAATAAAACTCTGTTATAGGGTTGCCATAAGAAGGCACACACCCATTAACCTCAATGGGTCACATCTTCACACCCACATTAGCAGTGGCTACTGGGATGGCAGTGCCTTAGGTGTCCCGTGGGTGGGACAGAAACCCCACAGGATTCTGAAGGATGTGGGAGTAAAGGAGTCTTCAAAACCCCATGGGGCAGAAGCCCCACAGGACTCTGAAGGGTGGGGTGGAAAGAAGCTCAAGGGAGTGAGGGAGGGAAGAAAATGGCTACTGGGGTCTGTTTTGCAAGGGTGCTGTGGTTTGGAGCAGGTCTGCACAACATGCAACCTTGACTACAGCCAACAATGTCCTCCAAATTGTTGTGAGCCGCTTGAAATGTTTTAGTGGACCGCATGCGGCCCCCGGGCCGTATGTTCTGCAGGCCTATTCTATAACTTTAAGTCTGTTCTCTGGAGCTACCGTACTATTTTACACTCCAGGGGTTTCAGAGGAAGCTAAGATGGCATTATGGTTAAATGGCAGTACTGCAGCTACAAGGTTGTGAATTCGATCCCAAGGCTCAAAGGTTGACTCAGCTTCCATCCTTTTGTAAGTTGATAAAATGAGTACCCATCTTGTTGGAGGTAACTGGCTTACAAACTAAACCACTTAGAGAGTGCTGAGCTCACTGATAAGCGGTATAGAAATGTAAATGCTAAATGCTGGTATTTAGTGAAAGCCTAAAATCTGTCTATCCCTATACAATGAGAGACAGCGTCCTTTCTGTGAACCTGAATGAAGGAAGCCAAGACGTGCACCTTGTTTCTTCCCAAAGCTAGGAAACATTACTTGGGGTCTTTTTTGGACTTCCATGTTGTCTAGGGGATTCTGGAAGACGTTGTGAAGAAAGAAATATTTCTAGTCTCTGTTTTCTTCTGACCTTAGGACTTCAACTCTGTTGCCTTTGAGATGCTGACTCCCTATGAACTTTGATGAGATTTTAATTGGTCACCAACTGACCCACGCCACTTCACTTTGCCACAATCAGGTAGTGCAGTCATGTGAGATAAATTCTAAGTTATATACACTGTCACAGCAGTTTCACAATGCATAAGCACTGCCAACAAATGTTTTTTAAAAGCTTTCTTTCCAGCTATTTTAAGAAAGTGACCTGTACACCAACTAGTTCTAATTTTTCATATAACAATGTGCTTACGAAGCCTGTTACACCACCCAGGGCTTCCATCCCAAAATCCAGAACATGCTTTTTCAGGATGACTGCTTCTAAGGATTTTGTAGCAGGCATCTCCAGTGACTGGCTCATACCCAAAGCTTCCCTTCATTTGCTGGCTTCTCTCAGCTTTCCTGCTCTTAGACTTGAGATTCAACTTGTCAAGATTCTCCCTCTCTCAAGCATCAGTTTCCACTGCTAACATTCACTGCTCCTGCTTTCTATATTCCCACCACAGGACTTTCAGACAAGGTCTCATAGGGCCCTATCTAACAGTACATTTGCAGTATGGGAACACATAAAGCCATGATATTGATCCATCAAGCACAATATCATCCACTTTGACTGACAATTGTTGTCCCTGATTTTAGACAGAAGACCTAGTTCAGAATGCCAGTGACTGAAATCACCTACAGAACCTGGGTTATTTGACAGTATTTGAATATTTATCAATCAATGAAAGGGAAGGAACCCAGGATCATTCTGTATACTACATGTGGCAGAAGACAGGATGGAATTGCAACTCCCCAAAACAGAAACAACTTTGGTGTGAGAAAGACGTATAGGATGGAGCTCCCTACCATTGTTTCCAGAGTTCCTAAAATTACCCTGAACAGTACAAAATGGAACTGTCCTGTAGTAAATTTACATTTTGGACTACAACTCCCAGATTCCTTCAGGAGGATTTTGGGAGTTGTAGTCTCAAGATCTGCAGCTCTCATATAGCAAAATAAAATTAAAAGGGACCCTTGTTGCTAATGCTTCAAGGAGTGAAAGAATGGCCACCTAAAAAAACTTTAGATGTCATATATTATGCGAGCCTTAATAGCCAAAGATATTTCTATGACATTCCAAGTTAAAAATTTAGGACGGGATGTATGCATTCCCAGTTCAAGAAAAAGAATAACATTTTTTCATATTATGATAAAACATAACTAGAAAGGCATCACTTACTCCAAAAAAATTCTTTCTTACTATAAAATGTATTGTAACTTATTGTAAAGAATATATTATTATAAACTTTGTGATTGTAGTCGTTTCATTTGGTTTTATTATTGTAAAATACCCTGGGAGCACTGCAAGTTGGGAATTACATAAACATTTGAAAAAACTAAATGCTACCTTACTTTTTACTACATGTTGGAGAGAACAACACCAATCATTTAGTCAATATATATTACTATAAAACAATAAAGGAAGTGAATGGAACAAACCTATTTTTCCTACATTTTCAGTATGAGTTAGTTTATCCTAAGTAAGATGTAAATTACTAATATAAAGAACTATGATGTCCTCACTATGTGCCAGCCACATGTTCCTAAGGCAGTTATAATGAAAAGACCCCCAACCAACCCTCTCACATATTATCTCAAGGAAATGGCAAAATAAAATCATGATTTAAACCCAGTTTCTTACCTCTGGACGACCTTCATAATATGTTAACATCGATTTTGTAAGCACAAAAAGCCTCTCTTTGTAATTTAAAGGAGACGTCCTCTTCTTTTGTTGAGATCTTTTAATCAAAGTCTCTTCTAGAATAGCATTCATATTCATTTCAGCCACTTGATCAATCTTTCCCCAGCCATTGAAGATCCAGTTCTGTAAAAAGCAAAATAGTACATGGATATCATATTTTTCTGCAACATAGAATCATGGTAGTAAGCAGTGAATTTCTCAAAATGCAGTGGAACTGCACTCCTTACACAGTAACTCAGAAATTACAAAAGTTAAACATTAAGCAGAAAGATTTATACTTTACTTAGCTGAGGTAACATATTGCCTCTACCTGAAGGGCTGTACTTCACTGGTATGAGGAAAAAAAGCTTCTCCGCATACTTAGGACTCCTCCAGACTGCCCAATAGTACTGGCAAAAGTTGGGGCATTCTGTTTTGAGATTTCATGCATTGTAATGCCTTTGTTTGCACTTCTGCATCCAGTTGTTTCTGTTCCTGCATCCAACTGTACCCTAAATATTTTTTATCCTTTTTTTGTTGTTGCTGCTGATTGCTAGCTGCAGTGCTACCAACAAATCTGAAACTTTTCTCATGCTAATACCACTTTAGCACTACAACTGGAAAATGGGAGAGGGGTGCAGAAGAAACCTTCAGTCTTGTAAGTGGACATCTAATGGAGGAATGAAGTCTCCAAGTCACAAACCCATTTGAAATGTCCTTAGTGGGACTACCCAATAATACAGCAGGAGAACTGAGATAATTGATATAGGTGTTTATCACACAGAGCTTTTTGCAGCTCAGATCCAACGTGACTGTGGGTCCAACGATGCGAATTAACGTTATAATGTGAATGTTTTATCACACCTGGTTGCCCTTCCATTGCCTTTCCAAATCGGGGAATCGAATCCAAGACAAGTCACATGATGTGGATTCAAACAAAGTGGAGTGAGTGCAAATTGTATTATCACACCGGTGGCATTCAACGATTCAAATCTGCACCCTTGCACATGCTCAATGGGGGTCTGAACGCATCGTGACCTTGTACGTTTGCAAGTTCTTGTTCCCTGTTTCACGTAATTGCGTGAATATTTGCCTCGTGAATATTTCTGTGTCTTCTTCATTCCCCTTTTTTATTTTTCCTTCCATTTCAGCAATTTCAACACACACATAGATAGACACACACAGACAGACAGACATATCTGTATATTCACATTCATGCACATACACGCATGTATATATTCCAAAAAAAAAAAAAAATGAGTTGCCCTGAAAGTTGCCCTGAAAGTGAAAGGACCACCAAAAGGAAATGGGGGGAAAGTGCAGCGCTGCATCATGGAAATTTGCAACCCAAGGGGTTTGCGGTGGTGTACCAGAGCAGAAGCAAAGTTGCATTCCACACCAGACCAATTCAGAGTGAAATCGAAGTGAGCTTGAAAGCGAATTCTGTGAATTCACTTTTTTCCGATTTCGCCAAAATGAGGGGTCACTTTGGAATCACTGCGGATGCTCCACGGAAGGAGATCCCATAGAAAGTAATCGCGTCTGATAAAATATTCATGTTATAACGTGAATTCGCATCATTGGACTCACAGTCACGTCGGATCTGAGCTGCAAAAAGCTCTGTGTGATAAACACCATAGATGTGTGACATTTACAACCCTTGCAGTGGGAGTAAAAATTCCAGACTAGTACTAGAATTTCAGGTGCAGGGAATGGGAAAAGAAGAGTGCTGCAACAATAACAACAACAATAATAACATTTTGCCTTTTTCCCAGTTCGGGATTCAAATATGCCTATCTGTGCATTTTTTTTTCTGCAAAGTAATTTGGCAAGTTGTTCAGAGTGAATATTTTGTATGGATTTTAAAGAAATAATACATTAAGTACAGCTACATCTCTGTCAAATCCTGAGCCTTTGGTCCAGGCTGCAAGAGCCCTTGGTGTTGAAGATGTATATGTAATAAAGAACAGAATGTGTGTAGCATATTAAATACCATATATACTCAACTGTACATCAACCTCATGCATAAGCCGAGGCCAGCTTTTGGAGATGAAATTATAGATTTTGATATGACCCATGGTTAAGCTGAGGGTAAAATCTGGAGGCATATAACAAAGGATGTAAAGGATGAAGCAAAAGAAAATGATACCAAATAACTTACAGGAATAACTGTTTGTGTTCAGCCTAAAGGCTGGATGGATGAGGAGGGAACTGCAGTAATTGGTAGCTATGCGATGTGTACGAGAAGCGACCAGAAACAGGCAGGGCTAAGAAAATATGCACATACCAAAAAGGATGTAAAGGCAAAAAAAATGGTGACATACGGTCTGTACAGATGGGCAGCATGCAGCCGCCCCTTTACTGGCCAGATTGGGGCTGTGGCAACCTCACCTTGCGGCCTTGATTTGTCCTCTAGAGAGCATAAAAAGGAGCCACAAAAAGTGGTTCCTTTTTTGCGCCCTCCAAGGGGCACCATAGCCACCGCAGCACAGCTTTATGATGCCCCTTTGTGCTATATCATGTGGATGCAACACCAGAGGGGTATCATGATGGTGTGCGTTGTGTAGGCCAGCGTGCGCCAAAATGGTACCCTGGGGCGGGGTTAGGGCATCCAGCATGTGGACGCTGTGCCCTAACTACACTCACAGGCTGGCACAAAGTGCAGGTCTGTATAGGTCCTATGTTAGCAGGGATTGTAGCCTTTAATGTGGCAACTTTGCCTGAGTTTAACGTAGAAAAGCTGGCAAACATACACAAATGCCTTATTCAAATTCCTCAAACCACAATTCTACAATACCTCTTTGAGGGGAAGCACTAAAGAGCTGAGCCAGTATGGTGTAGTGGTGTGAGCATTGGACTATGACTCTGTAAACCAGGGTTTGAATCCTGGCTCGGCCATGGGTGATCTTGGGCAAGACACACTCTCTCAGCCTCAGAAGATGACAACGGCAAACCCTCTCTGAATAAACTTGCCAAGAAAACTCTATGATAGGTTCATTTTAAAGGTAAGGTAAAGGTTTTCCCTTGACTTCACTGTCTATTTGTGTCCAAATGTAGGCGCTTGGGTCTCAAACTGCCGCTGCCGACCTTGTGATTGTCAGAGTTGGTATCTTATCCACCAAGTCACCGCATTCCTTGTAGGTTCAACTTAGTGTTGCCATAAGTCTGAAATGATTTGAAGGCACACAATAACAAAACAACCGAAGACTTTCCACTGCTGCCATTTTCCTATGCAGGCATCAAATAGGCTAAAAGCAGTACTGCGATAGAGAGAATAGGATGGGTCAGTGCTTCTTTTAGGTGCCTCTGGGAAGGACTAATGCCTGGGAATGCCTTTTGCCATTCTACTCAGAGAAGGGGGTGGTTCCAATATTGATAAGAGTTAAAAGTACAATGCTTACAAGACCCATCAATAAGTCAACCCAGGTTTTGGGGGTAAATTTTTTTGACTAAAATTTCTAGACTTATACATGAGTATATACAGATAGGCGTTTGAGACGTTGTTTGCATTTATTGAGAAAGAAGGTATTTGTCTGTATCTGGGCAAGTTTCTTGAAGCACCAAATTTAGCTGAATGAAGTGGAAATCCATCAACTTCTTTAAGAAACCTGCCCAGAGTTCCACTTCATTCAACTAAATTTGGTGCTTTCCATAGTGGTAGAATAAAAAGCTACAAAAGCTCATGTGACAAACTTCTTTCTTTTTTTCAGTTAGTCTCAAAGGTGCTACAAAATCTCTATACATATGACTATATACAGTATGCATGATATAAAAACATACTTAGGCAAACCAAAGTAAACAAAGTCAGTGGATTATTGTGAACACCTGCAATGGATCCAAGCCATATAGATTTACCAAAAATCAAAATATGAGGGAAAACTTCTCTAAAATGGAGACTAGATGGCACCTGACCCCAGTTAGGCTAGCAAAAATATATAAAAATTGTAACCCTATAAGTTGGAAATGCCAAAAAGACTATGGTTCCTGGTTTAATTTGTGGTGGACATGCCCGGTGGTAGAGAAATTTTGGAAAACAATTCACATCACAGTCTGTAACATACTGGAAATCTCTTTTGAAATGAGACCTGAATTGTACCTTTTGAATATGTTACAAGATTTGAAAAGTGTACACAGAAACAAGTTTTGGAAAATAATATTATATATGATTTCGATTGCAAGAACTTTGCTGACACAAACTTGGAAAGTGTCCGAATTACCTTCTGTGGACAATTGGCTATATAAAGTGATTGAAGCAGCTGAAATGGACAAAATATCATGTACTATTGACGGAACCTCTTACAGTAAACACAGTCGAAGCTGGAAAGCTTTATTTTCATATTGTGAAAAGATTTGGAGCTATGACAATTAATTCTTACAAGATATTAATACAATAGTAGAGCTGTAATGGAATATATTTCTTAAGGAATGTCAATAAGATAAGAACTTTTGAGCATTCATTTAACTATAATTTATAAGAAGTAGTTTAAATATAAAAAAAATCACAACATCTAAACAAGACAAATGGAAGATATGAATAGAAGATACAAACTTAGTTTTGTAATAGAACTTTAAAGAATGAATTATTGTCACTTTGCAATGTTTTTTTCTGTAATTCTTTTAATAATAAAATAAACTTTAAAAAAACGCCTGCAAACCTGCTGTTGGGAGACCCTAAAAAGACAAGGTCGGAGCAAAACAGAGCTGGAGAAAGCCTCTTTGGCACTGAGTTCTAATAGTCCCTTTGGCCATTCTGGGTGAGGTTGATGGAGGTGGTAAACCAAAACAACTAGTGCCTAAGCTTCCCCCAATGGTAAAGTAGAATTTTTCTCCCTGATGCACTGGTGTTTTTTTAATACTGTATATATAATTTGTGAAGATCGTATTTTCTGTGGAGGAAGCAAATGAAATTGGCATTCTCTATTTGTACTCTGTAGAGATCTAGAGCCCTTTCCCTCTAACACAATTATAGCACTACAATTCCAATTCAACCACCATGGAGCCATCTTATTGAACCCTGGGGTTTGCAGTTGGGGGGGGGGGGGCATTGAGAATTCTCAGCCAGAGAGTTCTAGACCGTCATCAAATTACGAACCCAAGAATTCCACAAGATGTTCCCATGGCAGCTGAAGTGGAATATAGCACTATGATTTGTTTCGTGAAAGTGCACCTAGTCCATTCTGTCACTTCAGTATTCTAGTACCTCTTTTCTACCTCACTCTGCTGCTCACTCTATCATCCAATCCTAGAGACAGCCCATGTTAAGTCCTTTTCTAAAAAGAAAGAAAGAAAGAACAAAAAAGAGCAACATCTAGGGGCCTAACTACCAGCTATTTCCAATACCAGTCTGCAAACTAAGGGGCTGTGCAAACCGCCCCTGAAGGGGTGGCCTGCAGCCACCTCCATCTTTGCCAGATCGAGGCCGCATGCTGTGTCCCTGATCTGGCCTTTCCAGGGTGCAAAAAGGAGCTGTAAAAAGTGGCTCCTTTTTGTGTCCTGGAAAGGGTGCCATATGGACGCAGTGCCAGAGGAGCACCATGATGCTACATGCCATGTGCTGCAGCGTGCCATTGGGGCAGAGTCGGGGCATGGGTCATGTGGATGCCATGCCCCAACTCTGCCTCCAGGCCAGCCTTAATGGCCAGTCTGCACAACCCCATAGTGACTAAGAAATAGATTGGCAAATGAGATTTAGAGTTAATAGGTGTAAGGTATTAGTTATTTATTTATATCCCACCCTTCTCCCAGTAAAGGGATTATAGGTAATGCAAATCGGAATAAAACTCCTAACTAACAAGAATGTGAATTAGTTTTCAGTTAGACTTTGGGATTGATGGATCATAGCAAGCTCACAAAAATAGATCACAGAAATTATTTTCTTCTGTGGTACATTAATAATATTCTTCTGCTAAAAATATCAAGTGCATTTTGGCCTCCTCAAATAATAGTGGACAGAGCTGGAGAATACGGAATAAGATCACTTTAAGAATATGAAAGGCTGGATTATCTTCATAAGAAGGGATTGAATATCAGGATTTTTATTTCAACTCAATTAAAAAATTAAATTCATATATATTTAAGGCAACCTAAATTAATAATGCAATTATTTCAAAATACATTATTTACAAATGAAGCTCATTTCTATATAGTAGCATGATGGCCACTACCTACAAAAAAGAATTGTATGTAGTATATGCCCAGATGTTGGGTATATTGTCAGCTACTTGCTATGACAAACACAAATACAAAGTTTTCTAAAATGGTATACTGTACTTCAAACTACCACAGTCTGCAGATTGTTAATAGGGGAAATTCCTATAAAATTGGGACTTTCACACTTACCTGTCAAAATCTGAGTTGCGTCTTAATATATTTGTGCTTCAGTGTAGGTTCCTATTGAAAAACGCACACAGCAGCAGTACTCATACAAATCATCCAACAGATTGAAACTGAGAGTCATGTGGCTCATCATGTTTGCAATACCTGTGGGAGTTTCAAAATGCGATCCCTCCCAAATTTCCATAATTCCCAGTGCCACCAACCCTTGTTCAGCCAGTCTAACTTGTTGAGATAGTCAAGCTCCACAACTACAAAAAGTCATCAAGAGTTTCAGATGCTTAGCTCATCAGGTTGCTAAGATGTTTATGACTCTCAGCTGTAATTGTCAAAACAACACTTGTATAAGCATATTTCAGATGCAACATCACAATGTCTAGTACATGAAAACGGAATGGTATAGCCTCACAATGATGCACATGGGTTTCATTGTGAATATTAAAAATTTTAGGGTACCACCATAACAGAGAGGACGTTGAAAGATGGTGTGTAGGTTGTCTAAGATGCACTTAGTGTTTGTTAAACAGCAGGACATTTTTACACTTGTCTTTCAAAACAGACAAGATGAAGTCTCCTTCATAAAAGCAATCAGCTCCTCAGGAGACAACAAGCCAAGACACAGCTCAGAAGAAGGCAGAGGCACAATGCTTCATACTTTTCATACTACTTTAAGATTATTATTGGGGCTGCAGTATCATATAAAAGCATACCATATTCACAATAAAATGCAACCATTTCTAGAACTCCAAATATGTTTTAAAAACCTTCAAACCTGGAGAAAGGGAAATTGAAGAAGAACATATGTATCTTTACCAAATGCAAGGGCATTGGACTTAACAAGTACAATTTATATAGTTCTCAAAAGGAAATGAAAGCCAATATACTCCCTCCTACCTTTCCATTAACCTTAGCTGTCTAATAATAATAGTCTGTTATGAACTTAAACATTTTTATCTGTACATCTCAATGCCTGTTTTTTTAAAAAATCTCTAAACTCATTTTCCACATAAGGAACTTGCAGCACTAGGACACTGAGTAACCGTCACTGACTGAGTCAATGGCAAAATCAATCCTAGTCTTCAAAATCTGATTTTTCGTCACCTACTCCTACATACTTTGAACTGCAATGGAAAAATGACTGAAATTTCTGATAGACTTGCCTGAGAGCCTAAAAGATAACCTTAAAAAGTCATATCCATTATCAAGAAACACAAAGAGACTATGTATCCAAATCTGTTTGGCTCTGTGGTAAATTCAGTGCTTTTTAAAATAAAAGATTTTAAACTGACCATGGTTATAGGTCAGTGGTGTTGAACCTAGGCATGTGTGCCAGAGGTGGCACTCAGAGCCCTCTCTGTGGGCACACGCACCATAGTCCCAACACAGAGTTCACTAGAGTTTGTCACTAGAAATCCAGAGGGATACGGCACTTTGCAATAAATAAGTGTGTTTTGGGTTGCAGTTTGGGCACTCAGTCTCTAAAAGGTTCTCCATCTAAAAGGTTATAGGTATTCACCAACTGGCTTCAAGTCAATGCAGTGAATCCTAAATTTTCTTCCAGAAAGAGGGGGGGGGGGAACTATCCTGTCTGCTGGAAAGAAGAGGCAATTTTCTCCATTTTCAATATCTACTACAGGACATCATTCCTACATGGGGAGGGAAAGAAAAATATTGCAAAAATGATAAGGGGGAAAATTGGGAGGGGGGTGTGTGTGCGTGTGCAGAGAAACCCTGAGAAGAAGAATCCTGGACTGATGAGAGTCTTCACAGTTCAAGATGTATTCTGCACAAAATGGACATGTGGTGGTTTTGCACAGAAAAAAGCATTTCCATGTAGGAAACAACTTTTTCTATGCACAAAATGCAGCACTTGTGGACATTAAAGATTAAAGGTATAGGTTTGTCCCTTGACAAAACTGTCCAGTCATGTCCGACTGTAGGGGGTGGTGCTCATCTCCATTATTAAGCCGAAGAGCCAGCGTTGTCAAAGATAACTCTGTGTTCATGTGGACAGAGTGACTGCACAGAATGCTGTTATCTTCCCACCAAAGTGGTACCTATTTATCTACTTGCACTTTTACAAGCTCTCCAACTGCTAGGTTGGCAGAAGCAGGGACTAGTGACAGGAGCTTACTCCATCATGTGACACTTGGGCCTCGAACTGCCAACCTGCCAATCTTGCCATTGTCAGAGTCTGCATCTTAACCGCTGAACCATTGCATCCCTGACATACCACCCAAAATATCACATGGTTGATTAGCACTGAAAACAGAATTTCATATGCATAAAATAACATTTTCAGGTAGAAGTCCTGAATTGTGAATTGCCTTTGAAAACTGTGGTTTTCAAAATCTCTCCTGAAGCAGGAAGAAAATTGCTAAAATTGCTTGTTGCTTGCTTTGAGAAGAAAATTAGTGACAAATTACATCCCTGCTCCCACACTGTTTCAGAGGGTATCCCAAACATCTGGTGAGGTTGAATGGTTAAAAGAAGAAGAGATGAAAAATGGCTTTCTCTTTCTCTCCCCCCCCCCACCTTCCACCAACATGAAAGTATGAGGAGTGGAACGCTTCTGTCTCCTTACAACAAGATACTAGCTGGGATCTAAACCTCTGTAGTCTAAAAATGACTGTGGTTATTGTATAATTTGGGAGTGGGTGAGAAAGATGTCATGGTTTATATACGTATTTGATTCAGAAAATGTCTTATCTGTTGGAATAAACATAGTCAAATCCAGACCATCTTTACACTGTTCCAAGATTAGGCCTATAGAACGCTATGTTGTTCTTTCTCCTTGATAACATTTAAATACAAAAATTCTCTTTGTGTTATCCAAAACACAAATGTCTACATTCAAAACATCTCCCTCCTGTAGTTAGGCATGGGATATGTTTGCACTGCAAACATAAACTAGTTGATAGAAGCTATGACAAATGAACTTTTTTAAAAACGAATTTGCAAGGTCTGCTAGTGGTATGGGATGTGTGGGCATTTGGACCAATGTATGCCAAACTGAGCAAAATACCTAAATTCTGCAGACAGTGTAAATCATGCAACTTGGGCAAATAGAAATGGTTTAACTTTGTATAACACTTTCTCCAACGTTTTTACTAATCTGCATAGTGCACACCACTTTCACTGAACAGAGAGGACGAAGAACAAGTAAGCATTTGGGGTACTAAACTTAGCTGATTAGGTTGTTTTAAAACGTAGTAAATAAATGCCTCGCCTTATGATACAATAGGACAGAAAAACTGTCATAATGAATGGTAGTCCTTTGAACAATTAAGGCCGTTTTTCATTAAACAAATATCCATAAAAAATAGCAATTGCTTTGTTCTCCAGTATTCCAATGGTCTGTAGTCATACTAAAATACTGATAAATTGTGGAAGTGCTACAGAAACTAGCCATTTACTACAAAGTAAAGGAAAATATAAATCACAAATAACTGCTGATTTCCAAATAATCAAATAATTTCCCAAACATAAAACTATGTGAACAATAAAAATGGTGTATAACTCCTATTAAAGTTTGTAATACAAAATGTGCCAATTTTCTCATTTCCTAAGTAAATATAATGTGCTTATTATCTATTGCTCTTCAGTTTACAGGAAAATGTAACATGACCTTTGGGTGCTAAAAATATATTCTGCACTGCTGACCTGTACAAAAATAAATATTTAAAAGTATTTCTTGCAAGACTTTTCTTAGCAAAGACAGTCATATGAAATGGAAACTGGAAAATATATATTAAAAGGAAAAACTCTAATGCACTGTGGGATTAAAACAACGACAAAAAAAGAAGAAGTCAGAACTTGCTTGTCTGCATTTAAAAGGAAACTTACCCAGAAATTCTCGATTGTCTTGCACTTGGCTGTTTTATTTTAAGAATGAAGCAATGATAAACATTTTCAATCATGCTTCTAAATTCTAAAACTGAAGCTTCATTCTAAAAAGAGTCATTTTGGCCCAGAACAGAACATTGCTTTGCGGTGGTCTAAAATTAGGGTTCAGGAGAACGGAGCAACCGCATGTTCCAGAATCTTAGCATGTGGCAATAGCGCCCCCCACATAGGGGCTGCCATAATGACGCAAGCAGGGCACAGCGTGAACACACCGGGCTGCCATGCCTGCGTCATTGACATGCCACAGTGCACCTATGGCTCACTCATGGCATCCGCCGCAGGAACCAAAAAGAACCCTATAATAGCTAACTACCAGAACTAACTCTGTTGATTATCAGCAAAAGTTCTTTAATTACCAAATCTGAACCATTTCTCATAAAGTAAATATAATTAATAAATAGTTAAACTACTCTACATAACTAGTACTGTAGTTGAATTTCTTTTTCAGTGTTCATCACCAGCTGTTGAAGTCCCATGCCATGTACCCTTTTGCAACATCTCCCCTAACAACCAAGAAAACTGTGGCTTCTAATCCTTCCACTATCGCAGTGAACCAAATTTGGTGAGTGAAGAAAATATTATAGCTAAGTTCCTCTTTTTAGCTTCTTCAGAAGAAAACAGCTTTAGGGGAAACAGTTTAGACATTAACTCAAATGCTGACATACTTGCTTTCTTGGAAAGTAACTAACATGAAATTCACCAATATTATGATAGAACTAAAGGGTTGCTTCATAGAAATCTGTTGTGTCAAAGCACATCTACTCTGCTCACAAAAAAAACTATGGATGCAGGCCATTAAAGCCTTTGACTTCACAACAGATTGTATTTTCTCACTTTAATTCGTCTTAAATATTTTTTTTTCAATTTAATTAGCCCACACATTCAGTTACAACTAATTAAATAATAATAATTTAAAAAGCATGTGTAATAAATGAAATTAATCTCTGTCTGTATAGTTATTGTGCCTCTTCAAGTTGTTTCCAACTTAGGGCGACTCTAAAGCAAAGCTGGGGTTTTGTTGCCAACATTTGTTTAGAGGAGGTCTGTCATTGTCATCCCCAGAGGCTGAGAGCATGTAACTTGCCTACGATCACCCAGTGGGTTTTATGGCCAAGCTGGGAATTGAACCCTGGTCTCCAGAGTCATAGTTCCAACACTCAAAACACTACACCATGATCTCTATGTATGCATGAATGTAAATTTGCATTAAGGACAGTACTACAGTTGGCCCTTGGTATCTGTGGGGGATCCCCCAGAGGCTACCCAAATCCACAGATTCTTGAGTTCATGCTGTCTCCATTGGCGGCGTGGCAAAAAAACTTCAATGGCAGCACATGCACATGGCTGCCCTGCTGTTAGGGACAATCTCCATTGTCCCCAGTGGCAGCATGTGCACATAGCCACACCACCATTAGAGGCAATGGGTCTCGTTGTCCCTAATGGCAGTGCAACATCGTGCATGTGCCACCATGGGCACTGTCCCCAATGGCAGCACGACCACTTAGGCTTGCCATCTATGGGTGACTGAATCCGCAGATGGCAAGTCTGCAGTTAATGAGGCATGATTATATTTCTTCTATCTTGGCTCACTATTTTAACAAGCAGTGCTGCAGAAAATATGAAGTATGTCCAAACACACTTGCAAGTAATCCCCTATCGGCCTTGTGAGTAAAGAAAAACTATGTGAGAAAAGAAAAACAAGCTGAAGCCACCATATGGACAGATTGCAGATGTCCTTTGGATGCACTGTTGTGTTTTAACAAAGTGCCACACTGATGAAACCTAAAGGGAACCTTTGCATCATACTTTCTTTCTCCAGGGTCGGGCTTTTAGAATTCTCAAGGAGAAAGCACCAGTGCTTCATCAACCTACAAATCCTAGGATTCCACATTAGGAAGCCATGGGAGTTAGAGCGAAATCATAGTGCTATAATTGTATAATGTGAAATGGCTCCAGGTCAGTGGCGTCCCTGCCCAAGTGCCACCTGGGGCAGGGGTGGGCTTCCAGGAGTTGGGCTTCCAGGGGAGAGGCCAAAAAGGTATTGCTCCACCTCGCTGTTATGGCGCCATTCTACTTATGTGGAATGATGAACACGAGGTGCAGCACAGGCTCGGCCCTCTCAGCATCCCCTCTGGCCTTCCAACTCTGTGTGGCCATGGCCATGTGGGACTCAGCAGCAGCCCACCATCCATAGGGTTTACCACCCCAACTCTGAGGTATCAACAGATGTGACCCACACCACTGAACACACACACACACACACACACACACACACACACACACACACCCATGACAACACTGCTCCAAGTATCTCCTATAAAAGTATTTAAATGGGAAGATACACGAACAGAATCCTTTTCAGTTGTGGTACTTCTTTTATAAAATGCACACCCCAATGAGGCTTACCTGAAACTCACACTTTTAGCTCTTTTCCTTTCCTTTCCTTTCCTTTCCTTTCCATTCCATTCCATTCCATTTATTTATTTATTTATTTATGCATCTGGTAAAGATCTTATTTTCTTTCCAGGCATTTTAATTTTTTTAAATGTTTCCCGCACATTTTTTATTGTGTTGTATTTTTTAAAAAATGTATTTTTGCTTTTCATAACTCATCCAGAGAATTTTTGTTGTTGGAGGAATTAAATTCACATGTTTTGCTGGGGTCATTTTGTTTTTGGTAGAAGAGTATCTAGAAAATCGTCATCTTGAGGGAGACTTTTCATATCAACTCCTATTTCTCTTCACTCTTAATGGTTCCCTCTTCTCACTTAAAATGTTATAATCCCTTGTATATAAACTCCCTCCATCTCTAGCCTCCCCATGCCCCACCTTCCCTCTTTCTTCTCTTTCTTGATCTCCTATGTGTGCTCACATGATTCCACAGTTCCTCTCCTGCCTCTTGTTGCTATCAACTCTCCAACCTCTGTGTAAGGAAACGCTACCTATTCCAAAGGCTGGTGTGCATTTATTCATAGATGGCCTACCATTTCTGTCAACAAAATAGAAGCAGTCAGGAGGATGTGACAGTGGACAGGATGCAAAGATACCAGGACAATGAGAGTATTTCTCTTGCCTCAGGTGGCAGGACAGTTTGGGCTCCTACCATTATTTACAAGCATGAAGTCTATAGTCATCTAAAAACAGTGAAATCTTACAGATGTCCTTCTAGAAATAAGTCCCATTTAGGTCAATAGAGCATACACCTAGCTATGTGGGAATAGGAATGCCTCATATACTTTAATCAAAGAATTGATTGGTATCAAACAGTTTCACATTTGAAAGTGGAATAGGAGAGTCCAGCTTTGATAAAACATCTTACTTGCTTACTTGCTCTGAGGTTTCTGTTGCTGTTATTTGTTGTTGTTGTTGTTTTTACTTCTGCTACACAATTAATGCAGCTGCTTAAAACTCTGGATTTCTTTGAAGAGTGAAACAAATAGCCATCCTTTGCCCAGGTACAGTTGGCCCTCTGTATTCATTGATTCTTTATCCATGGATTCAAGCATCCACAGCTTGAAAATATTTTTTAAATATATAAATACCAAAAAGCATACCTTGATTTTGCCATTTTATATAAGGGACACTATTTTTCTACCTGTTGTATTTAATGGGACTTGAAAATCAACAGGTTTTGATATTCCTGATGGGTCCTAAACCAAACTCCAGTGAATACCAAGGGATCACTGTATTTCTGTAGTGTAATCATATGTATGTTTACTTGGAAATAAGTTCAACTCTGTTCTGGGAAGCTATTCCTAGCTAAAATGTGCACCAACGTATTGGCTCTATCAGTTTCAATGGATACATTCATTGTTTGTTTATTTCTCTCCTAATGAAACCAACACAACTTAAATGTGCTTAAGGGGTGAAGTAGTCAGCCCCAATCGCCACGAGACCACCACAGGACCGCAGCAACCAGACACCATGCCACATTCTAGAATGGGCCGCAAAAAGGAGTCGTAAGAAGCTGCTCCTTTTGTGGCTGTGTTTGGACCACATTAGGCGGCCCCAACACGGCTTCTGTGCGATCCAGGTGTGTGCGTCATGTGCCCACCCTGCCCTCGAGCAACACGACGGTGGCCCTTTTGGACCATCTGTTTGAAGCCTAAATCTATCAGTGTCATACCCCCCAAAATAACTGAAAACACCAATTTCTCAGAACAATGAAGTGTTAATTTCTAGTTTTCTTACTCACACTATAACACATTTCACTCATTCTTTAGCTAATGCTATTGCAGGATAAAATGGTGGTACACGATAAAATCTGCCTTATTTTTTAACATTTTTTTTCAGATAACAGTCTTTGTAAGCACAATGTTCCTCTACTCCATCTACTGGTATCTAAAATTTTAATATGCAAGATGTTATCTTTGACAACATGTCACTCTAGCAGTTGCCTATCACTAAACAAGATTCTTTATGTCATGCCTCATGATCTGCTAAACCTAACAGAAGTGGAAACAACAGGCTGGTTCACTGGTAACACTAACAGAGTTTAGTGGTCAGCATCCTGTGACTCTCTCGATATTATTGTACTGCAGCTCCCACCATCTCTTAACGCATTTGCTATATTTACAGAGACTACAGTTAATAATAAGCCCAGCCTTACTCCAAGCAACTATACCTCCCGGCTTTGTGCAGTAGCAAAGAAAGTGCCTTCTCAGTTGTGACACCCCATCCTTTGCCACAAGGAAGAATTTGTATGTGTTTTCCTTCTTTTTTTAACATTTAACACTAGATTATTGTAGAGTCTAAACCCAGAGAAAGTGAAGTTAATCCCAATGACTAATGGAACCAATCTGATTTCAAACCATACCTTATTTAGTGGGCCTGTTTTCATTAACCATAATTAATATTAATCTGCAATTATGATTCAGACACGCCAAACGTAAGTAGAAGCTTACAATCTCCTTTTTCAAAGCCACAATAAAAGAGGGGAAGAAAGAATAAGAGAGTGAGGGAAAAGTAGTTACATTAAATTGGAACTGCTCTCTCTCTCCTGTAAAAAAAGTACTCCTTTTTTGTAAAAAGATGGTCACTTAATTCTTTTCTCTTCAGCCAGTGAGACATTAGTCTCAGTTCTTCTCCTATATGTTATCCACAATTGTGCCTGTTGCAAATATCATTTATGACAGTAATTTTACAAATCTTTCTGATTTATTTCATAATTATTCCAGTACACACACGTCTGCAAAATGATTAATTATTATGAAAAGAGTGAAATCTACTGTTTTTGCTCCTTGGATATACTGTAGCTATGCAAAGCACATGCACCTTACTTTTATATTACCCTAAAATAAGCTTAGCCGAGCAATCACCCATGCCAAAAGCCTTCTCACACTTTCTTGGAGATTAAATTTGTCTGCAGTAGAGGAAGTGTCCAGAGCAAAGAACAAAACATTGAAGGAATTGAATTAAAATAACACTGGATGTGTTCATACATAACACTAAACCAGGATTTTGGGGAATCCTAGCTTATATCTAACAAGATGTGTAACAGCCCAGGTAGTCTGGTCATACTCACTTGGTTCCCTTTGCAAGCACAAGTGGTTAAACACAAACATAAACAGTAAGCTTACCATGATATCCAAACCATCCTGGTTTCTTGCTCATAAGCAGGACAAAACGTCTATCTACTAAAAACACATCCCAGTTTACAATCTTGGCTTGTAAAAGGTGCAACCCCCATCCTCAGAATTCTGGCTTCAGAAATGAAAATAAGGTTTTTAATTCTGATAAGTTTAGTTGTTCACATTAGCAGGAGACCCTTCACATGAGTAAACAGGCACACAGCTCACTTGTGGTAAATTAGGATTGAGCAGAATCTTGGTTGATCATTCTGTGCAAGCAAGGCCACTAATTATTTCTAGAATCAAGAAAAAAATTAATTCAGCCAGCTCAAAATAGGCCATGTTCATAAAAATATAATAGTCCAAGTCCAAAGCAAATGGCTCACCCGATATATTTACTAAAATCAATGAAACTTAAATTACTTGTGATAAAACTTTTCACACTGATTTTAATGGGACCCAAATCCAACTATTCTACTGAAGAACCAAACAATAATTTTCTCAGCTAGCAAAGTTTACTAACATTATAGGGGATCAGATGTCATTTCCATCACCCAGACATTGGACAAAGCACCAGAAAGCATATGAATGGGCTTAAGGGCTACTGCCACCAAGAAAACCAAAGCTGAAGTGTATTCCTAACTTCAGTGACATCAGCTAAACTAGTATAATTTCTTCTTCATGGTCTCTGTGACTCATACAAATGGGTCATCTGTACCTATGCAGTGCATCTCTCAGAACCTTCTAGAGCTATGTAATATGTGTTCTGGTGCTGCCCCTCCCATTCTTTGTACACAGTTCCTGCTTAATTCCCTCAGCTCCTTTTTATCCGCTGCATCATCATCTTCATTAGGAACTGTTCTTGAGTGTTCATTCTGGGGATTTTCAGCTTAGACTTACAGTTTTTGGTCTTTAACTCTTTCCCTCTATTCTGTGCATTTTAGGTTTGGCATTTCAGATAATAGTGTCTCTTTTTTTTGGGGGGGGGTGTTACCTAACTCTTCTTGCAGATTACATTTTGGATTTGGAGTTGTGGTTTGACTGCCCTGTCTGTCCATTTCTGCCTTCAGGGGCTTATGGCCGCCTCCAGTTCTTTCAAGAAGTGTACTTCTTGTGGTGGTAAGACATCAGAGAAAGACTGGAATTCTATGTGCCTTTTGTACCTAGGAGAGGGGCACAACATGGGAACCCATACTGATTGTAAAGCATTTACACTTCAGGCACACTGCAATTGCTCCTCGAGACTTAAGTCTTTCCTTGGGAAAATGCCATAAAGGCAGCAGATCTAACCACTGAGAATGAGCACATTCAGCCTCTGTTGGGGTTTTGTCTCATTGTCCATTTTGACCTCTGCACTGCACATTGAGTCCTGCGGCCTTTGACTCATATCTTCGGGTGGCTCTTCACAGCTCTTTGTTGGAGATGAATTTTAGGTCCGTGAGACCTCAAAATGCCATGAAATGCCCAGTAGTGGGACAATGCTTCTTGTCTTCTTGTCGATACTGTCATGATCCATACAAGCACCAAGAGCTGAAAGCTTTCTATGCCGAGTTTTATGTACAATGCACTGAAATCTCCCTATTATTACTTTGACCAGTCCCTGTCTCTGGTATATTATTACTATCGAGACTACAACAACTATCACTTTCATGGTGAGTTTGATGAACTCTCATCATTCTCATTGAGATGTAACACAGGCATTGATACCGGCAACCTCAGTACCTGGTCAAACCAAATTGCCTTCACCTACTCCATCCCAATCCAGGGATTCTGGTGGGGCATGTGAGCTGTCTCCTAGGACTTCTCAGGCCCATCTCTTTTCCTGCATTACGACACTCCGGCCTCCTTTTCCGAGTAGCTTGCTAGATTCTCATTTTGTGAGTCACAGAGACCATGAAGAAGAACAGTTGCTTACCTGTAACTGTGGTTCTTCAAGTGATCATCTGTGAACTCACACAACCTCATCTGTGCTCCCCTCATTGTGTCCTGCTCTCCTTAGCTCCCTAACTGCTGCTTTGGCATCCAAGGAACTGAGGAAATTGCGTGGGAACTGCATGTACTGAGGATAGGAGGTGCTACCACCAAAATGCATATTAGATATTTCTAGAGATGCAAAGCACAAGTATAGATGACCCATTTGTGTGAATTCACAGAAGACCACTCAAAGAACCACAGTTATAAGCAAGTAAGATATTCTTCATCTTATTGAAATCAGAAAGACTCATATGTCTCAGGGCTGAGGCAGACCCATCTCTATACTATGCATTCACATATAAATAGAGAGTTAATGACAACACCAGCATACAGGAAAGGATCACTAAACCTCTCCCTCACACACTCACCTTGCCTTCAATCTATTGCTCCACCACTATTTTCAGTCCTCGGTCAAAGCCAAGGAAAGGAGGTATACAGCAAAATAATGCAATGAAGGGAGATAAAGTATATGCGGTTGGACATGGGGAACCATAATTTCTATCCTACATTATCATTTTACCTTTCATGTAACACCCCCCCACACCCAATGTGAATGGAGTCGACAGGCAAGTAATGGGCCCATCATATCTAGTTTAGTCTTAATCGTTCAGCTCAACCTTTCTTAATGAAAGAGTAAAAGAGAACAGCCAAAAATATAAAGGGTAATACATTAGGTCTTATTATGCAATAGGAATGTATACATGTTAAAAGGAATCTTAATAATAATTGCACTGGGCAAATGAAACAGCAACAACAATCAACCATAAGACTATTGCAATACCCTCTGCCCTCTCACACACCTTTTTGCCTGTTCTTTTTCTCCTGCATTGGTCTCTGATCCAGCACGTCATGACAATGTCGCAAACGGAGGGGCTGCAGAAATCTACCATACATGGAACAGGATCACTCTCTAGAAAAAGAGCCTCCAACACTTATACTTTTTCTGTTCCCTAAAGCCATCAAAAGAGGTAATACTTGGATAGGAAGATCAAGTCTCAAGAGAACGGTAAAGAAGACGAAAGACAATCAGGAAAGAGCAGTGAGGGGGAGAAGAAACCACAGAGGAGCAGGGGGAAAACCACTAGTATACCCTGTGACTATGAGAAGGAGGAAGTAGCATGTGGTGGGTGGAGGAAGCAGTATTAAGAACGGACAGCAGTGGCTTAGCTATCCGAAAGCCCACATAAAAATATGTCATGGTTCAACATCTAAAGTCTGTTTTCCCTTGCAAATGACCGTATAACTTATATTAACTGTGCCAGACAGCAGCACTTTGTCTTCAATATATAGTAATAAAATCTAGAAAATATAAAAACATAATATGCAAAATGTATCAACTTGGGGGGGAGTCAGACTACAATACTTATAACTACTGTGTTTTTATTAACTTCATCATCTATACACATCTCTCCCCTGGAGAAAAAAAATGGTCATGAAAGATGTCATCTCTAATGTAATGGGCTAAAAAAATCTGGAGGTGGTGACAAGAAGGGATGAGCTGTCACAGAGGTAATGCTAGCAGACTGGTTACTATTGGTTGCTCTGATCATGTTGACAGGTAAAAGAAACAGAACAGCCTAGGTTAAGAAACTTAAAAGAACTGGGGGTCTAAGAAATAAGTTGAAGGGAAGTAGATTATTTTCTGGAACCATTCTTGGTCCAGATACTAAATATAACCAAACATAACTCGCAGCAGCAGTTAGTATGCCAAATATGCTCATTTCTAGAGACAACACACCTTAGTTATATTACATTTGGGCTATCTTAATGTACCCTCCAAGAGTCTGACTCTGAAGAATGTACAAAAATGATGATCAGTTCAAAAGGAAGTGACCAAATTGTTAATCATGAATGCTTCCAGGGATCATATGGCTCCCTTCCTGAAACATCCATACTGGCTTTCAATCTGCTTCTAGATCCCATTCAAATGCTGGTGATAATCTTGTGGTTTGGGATGTTAGGATATTTGAAGAAGCACCTTCTTCCATATGAGTCTATCTGGATATTCATATGCACTCTTGTTCCAGTGTTCTCAGAAAATGACCGGGAAAAAAAGGATAAGGCCTATCCCATGGCCAATCAATCCAATGCTCTGGAAGGAGATTGTTGCTCACCTTTTAAAACCGGCTCCAGCCTCCTGGGCTGTAGCTGGGATGTGGGATGGAAGCGGGGATGCTCGCTCAATAAATTGCTGCCAAACCACTGGCCACCATCAGCCTGGGTCCAAGCTGGGTCCCAGCCACACTCTACTAGCACTTTTTAGAAGTTGGAGGAAGAGGGGTGACAGCGGTGACAGAGCGGTAAGAGGAGGAGGAGAAAGGAGGAGGCAGTAGGGAAGAGGAGGAGGAGGAAAGAAGGGGAAGAGCGGCAGTGGCAGCAGTGGCAGTGGGGGAAAAGAGAAGGAGGAGGAGAAGGAGGAGGAGGGAAGAAGAGGAAAAGCAGTGGCGAAGGCAGGGAGGAAGACGGTGAGGAAGAGGAGCCAAGGAAGAGGAGCATAAGGAGGAGGGAAGAGGAAGATGAGTAAGCACAGTGGTAATGGGGCGAGTGAGAGAAGGAGAGGGAGGAAGAGGAGGAGGAAGGAAGAGGAAGACTGGAGGCAGAGGTGGAGGAAGAGTGAAGAAAGAAGAGGAGGAAACATGGAGACATCGGCAGTGGGGTAGAAGAGAAGGAGGAGGAGCAGGAGGAGGAAGAGGTGGCGAGAAAGAAAAGGAGTAAGAGGCAGCCCCCTGTAATGGTGAGAATGGAAAGGCGGGCAAGGCAAGCTTTGGGGGTGGGGTGGGGGGTGGGGACAGTGAAGTCCCATTGACTTCAATGGTAGTGTGGCCGCAACACCATTAAAGACAATGGGACTTCAGCATTCACGCATGTTGATATCTGTGGGGAAATCCGCAATGTATCCTCCGCAGATACCAAGGGCCCACTGTAAAATCTTTGCTTTCTGATGGTTGAATGTACTAAAACGTGCACAAATTTTTAAAAAATTGTGTATAAAATTACCTTCAGACTATGTGTATAAGGTATATATGAAACAAATGAATTTTGTGTTGAGATTTGGGTCTGACCTCCAAGACAGACCATTGTGTATACACAGGCAATACAAATATTCCAAAATCCAATAATAATAATAATAATAATAATCATCATCATCATCATCATCATCATCATCATCCAAAACACAACTAGTCCCAAGCATTTTGAAAAAGGGGATACTTAACCTGTAATAAACAAATACAGTGGGGCCTCATTATCTGCAGACTTGTCATCTGCTGATTTAAGCATCCTCGGACGGAAAGCATCTGTTCCAGACCCCTCGCCGATACCAAAATCTGCAGGACCTCAAGTTCCGTTGTCACCAATGGTGGCACATGCACACTGCTGTGCTCCCATTAGGAACAGCCCCCATTGTGCCCAATGATGGTGTGTGCACATGACTAAACCGGCATTAGACACGAGAGTTTAGGTAAGCCCCATCCTGCTGTCTCTAATGGCAATGTGGCCATGTGCATGTGCCATTAGGGACAATGAGACTTGATGTCCCACTGATTTGGGGGGGAGGGGTCAAAACAGATCCCCCGTGGATACTGAGGTCCCACTTTATATGCTTCAGGGCATGTAAGCCTATTAAACACTACAAAACTTTCTTCCCTTAAATACTGTCCAGCTGGACTGAAGTAGTAAAGATGATCTGTGTTGGACTGTGCTGCAAATCTGCTTTTTGTAGATCTCAATGTCATCAAACGCCTGAGTTTCATTTCAGCTGTCATTTCATTTCACACACACCCCCAGGGCACCCTGACACCACACGCCACTCCAGACAGTGCACAGCATCATGGCGCGGTTCCGGCACTGCATCCAGATGATGCAGTGCTGAAAGAGTGTCATATAGCCATGCCACCACAGCTATGGCATCCTTTCGAGAGTGCAAAAAGAGTCTTTTTTGCTGCTGCTTTTTGTGCCCTCGAAAGGCCAGATCAGGGCAGTGGCATGACTCTGCCACTTCCCTGATCCAGCTAGGAAAGGGGCAGCCTGTCGAGCCCCTGACTCTCCCAAAAAGCTTCTATGCTTTTGCATTAGGAAAATTATAGGTGCTGTTAGATAAAACAGGCCAAATTCAGTACCAATTAAAAAAGATAAAATAAAAAGGTTTTACCTTTGTTGGAGACAGAAACCTCAAATAGTAAAATCCCAGTCCATTAGCTCCCTCTTTTTTTATGTGTGTGTGGCTCAATGCAGTATCTTCACATTCAGGAAACATATCCAGGGATAGTCGTGTTGGCCATATAGCAAAGTACAATAACGTCCACAATCAAGAAAACAGCAATACTTTTATTTGGCCAACCATAAAATATGTCACAAATTTAAAATAGAATTGTATTCTTAGATGTAAATACTGTACTCCGTTCTGCTGTCCATTCTACTTCATCTAAATGTAAACTGCCTCCCTTTGTATCCAAAGCCTACTCTCAAAAGGCAAAGTCATTGATACGTTTGGTAAAGCTAATGAAATCTAAGCTGAATATTGTGGTACCCTACTTATAAACGCCCCATTCCATAAAAGTTAATAATCCCAATTCTTTCAATTATGAAACACTGGTAGTTGTCTGAATTGTAATAGTCTATAGCATTAAAGACTGGGGTATACCTCTGGACGTTACTTGGGGTGGAAGTTTACATGGAAGCAGGAGTCAAGAATGTGCCCATATTTTAGAATATGCTTGGGAAAGGGAGAATATGGAGTCAATTTCCAGTGTTTTTAGTGGGTACAACCCACCCCCATCCTTAGCTCTAGATATAAATCAGTGACTTTTGTTGTTGTTCCCTTTAGGGAATTAAGAGTGTACCTCTTGGGTTGATTGGGGCTTGAAGTTAAGTTACAATATGGGTCCATCTGTGTATTTATTTCTCATCTTTCTCCCGCGACAGGAGCAAGGTATTGAGTCAGTATGGGAGAGTTGATTTGTAGTCTGGATCTCCTTGTTTTGGAAGGTATAGCTCTAATCATAATTTTTTGTTTTAAAACCAAAGTTTTTTTATTATCATTTTTATTATTATATTACAATATAATTTTATTTAATTTTATGTGCTGTTTGGGGAATTTCCCCAATTTTTGTATTGTAGGAAGATGCAGGGGGAAAATACAACTTATATAGTGGCTAGAAACATAACAATGAACAAAGCAAACATTCAACAAAAATAACCTAACAGCTTAGACTCATTGTACCAAGCAAACAAGTTCAGTTTCTCTGGGTCACCAAAGAATCTATGTATTCAGAAAGAAAAGGAATATACTATTGCTGTTTAAGCTTCTCTCTTAAAGACACAGGTCTCTCATAATATACTCCTATATAAACTCCTCCTCATAGGATGTTGCTGTTCAAAGTTTTCTGCAAAAAGCAGAGTAGGTTCAGAAGTATTCTATCAGAAGTTAATCCTACTTTAGATGGGGAAGAAGATATAAACTACCATTTCACTCCCTAACTCCCTTTATACATTGTCCATTTGGGTAAAATGCACAAGTAGAGATTTTTGACTTTCAGAAGGCTGAAACTGAGAGTAGAACTGAAGGACTAAAGGACTGAGCAGAAGGGCCAGGATAGCACAGGCTGAGCCCATGCTATTCTGGCAGCATTGGGTCTCCGGGCTGATGAAGGGACAGGCAGGTGTTTACATACTCTCTGTTGACCCAGGACTTGCTACCGGCATGTGTTCCTTACCTTGCCACACTGTCTCTGGTATGGAGAAGCATTCCCACCCCATTGGCGTGTCTGATGTGGACCAGGTGCCCTGTTTCCATGTTAGAAACAGCGATCGGGGCCTTCTCGGTACCAGTGAAAGGGCAGCAAGGGGTAAGGAGTGCAGGAGGCTGTATAAACAGCTGGATTTTGCCATAGAGTTTCCAGGAAACTCAACGGCAAAACTGGGATCAAACTGCCCCAAGGGAAAAGCCATTTACCCCAGGATCAGACTTGAACCACCATATCTATGTCTGATCTGCCAGATTTGGGCCTGACTTTGGCCCCAGCAATTTGGCCTGTGTCATCTGAACTGGACAATGCAAGACCAGTGGGGAGGGCAAATTGGGCCTTTGGCCCTGTGCAGACAACCCCTAAGAGGTAGAACATCTGTGTCAGTGACTAACAGCAGCAGGGATGTAGCCAAGGGGGGAGAGAATCTGTGGGGTCCGGATCCCCCCTTTCCGTTAGATACAATGAATGGTGTGTGTCGCTGCGCCCAAGCCCCATTATAATGGTGGCACTTATCCTGGACTCCCCCCTTCCCAAAATCCTGGCTATGTCTCTGACAGCAGTGAATAACACAGTGACCAGAAGTGGGAAGTAGGCGAGAGGACAGCATCTAGCATTCTATTCTATAACATGGCTGGAGACATATGATAAATCAGTGGACCCTTGTTATACGCTGGGGTTTGGTTCCAAGATCTCCCGTGTATAACAAAATCCGTGTATGCTCAAGTCCCATTACATATAATGACACAGCAAAATGGTGTCCCTTATAAAAAATGGAAAATCAAGATAAATTTATACTTTTTTGTAACATTTTCAAACCGTGTATGCTTGAATACGTGAATAAAAAATCAGTGTATAAGAAGGGCCGACTGTAATTGTTGTTGCTGTGTGCCTTCAAGCCACTTCCAACTCACAGCATGCCTAGGCGTTTAGCATTTTCATAGCAAGGTTTTCTCTGAGAAGGTTGGCCCTTGCCTTCCTGAGACTGAGAGGGTGTGACTCTTGTCTCTCACAGTCCTAGTAATCATTCAAGTCACTACACCATATCAGCTCTCATAATAAATAATACATAGATACAAAAACGGAAGTCCACATAGTCCACATAGTATCTCATCGTAGTGAATATGTCTAGGATTAAAAGATTCATACAGCTTGGACCTTTTGTTATATCAGAAGGGTAACATGTACTGAGAGAACATTTCATACATCCTTTGGAAGAAGTCATTAAATACTGAGCAGCAATTGTATGAGAAATATATGTGGACAAGCACATCATTGTTGAAGGCTGATACACATATTACACCACAACCTAGAGACCATTTTATGTCATTCTACAGAACATTTCACCACATTATTTATTTTATGCAAATCAGACAGCAGACTGTTTTGTCGATACTACTGTAGAGGTGTGGAGGAAAAACTGGTCTGCATAATAAGTCACTTCATGAAAATAGTTTATCATGTGGCAAAAGCTATTTAAAGCTACAAGCTGTGGAAGCACCAACCTCAACCCTTTAACAAAAACACACAAGACTCTGGTTAGAAGGATGGCAGAATTCACACTTAGGGGAAGTGTGGAAACTAGAGATACTGGATACACTCTCTCATAGGAAGCCACTGGAGGTGAATATATAAAGCAACATATCAAGGGCCTTAATGCAGCAAGAGGCTTTTCTTCTGTTCTTTCCACTGGCAGCTCTCTGCATGGTCTGAAAAGAAAACTGGCAAATTCCAATGCATTACAAAAGTATTCTGCATCTAGTCACAAGCCTTCATGGATCTGTACCACATACAAAATTTGTGTGCTTTGTCATTCTAGTACAGTGCATTTGAAGTGAACTTGGAAACAGAAACACTCTTTAAGATCAGTAAATTTGGCTCCAGAAATGTTAAGGCCTAAAACATAATATTCCCTCACTTTTCATTTAACATGCAAAGCCCACAAGGGACAACCTTCTCCTATACCACATCTGGAACAACCATGCCACCCACCGACAACTCCACCTCTTGAGGACTGCAATGGGGGTGAATTCTGCAGGCATTTCTCCTCCTGCACATCCACTGCCTAAATCACACACCTCACTTTGCCCAACAGTAAAGTCAGCTCTGTAGAAGCATTTAGTAATAAAATGTAACATGCTTATCTTTATGATGTTGATACCACCATTTGCTTATCTGGGTGTAGTATGTGGATGTATGCATTAGCCTGAGTTCTGTAAGTGGAAAGATACAGTATACTCTACAATTTCATAGTGCCACTATCCTCATTATGTTGCAATTGCATGTTTTATTGGTTAGTATATACTATCTACTTGCAAATGTAGTTAGCAAGATGTTGTATGGCTTACATTTGACAACTATGGTGCTAAACGGTGTTTCCTGGATTCTGGAAAATGGTGTGTTTGATCTGTGTGATTGCAAGAAAAAGGGGGTAAAGGGCATTTTCACATGATGCAAGGCTTAAACCAACATTTCTATAAATCAATATGTGGTCAAGTAATTACCAAAACTATATTACAGTCAGCAAGGAGTACAGTAGTTTCTAGGCCAAAGTTGGTTCCGCAAGGATGAAATCTGGCTCTGCAACTGGAAGTCTAGAGAATAAAGATACATGAACTACTTAACTGCCTGTGATATTAGAAGTTGCTGTTCAGAAAAGAAAGGTTTTCAGTCCTGTGAATGAAAAGCGGCACTAGAATTTCTCTTTATTCACCTGATAATGATGGGATTATGGCAACATCATAGCACACTAGCGTGATAGTGAAGGGGGCATCCCACTATGCTCTTATCACTTTTCCCCATGTGATAAAGTCCAGAATGCCAATAAGGATGGAACTGCAGATATACAGAGAATTAATTCTACAGTTTCAAAGACATGCATGAAAAAGCTTACTCCTGAACACAGTACATTCCACTTTGTGTGAAGGTAATACTATACAAAGAGGTGCCATCTGAGATTTGTGAAACCCAAATCACATGCAGACCCAAGCTGCAAGACCTTGAACTAAACCCCAAAGCTTGCTGGCAGCTAGTGCAGCTAATAAAACAAGATTGCTCAATGGTACAAGATGCAGGACAGAGAAAAGGAAGTACTTCTTCACACAGCACACAGTGATATTGCAGCAGTGATATTGTCGCAAGATGTGGCTTACCAACCTGGAAGGCTTTAAAGGGGGATTGGAGAAAAAGAGGACTGGATAAATTCATCCAGGACAGACACATGAATGGTGGAAGCACTTTCCACTAACTTAAATTCAGATTTTTTCCAAGGTTAATCTCACACAAAGTGCATGGCAGTAGTCAAGCCTGGAAGGAACAAGAGGATGGGCTAACGCTACAAGATCATCTCAGGGTGCATCTACACTGCAGTTTGACACCACTTTAATTGCCATGACTCCATCCTCCAGAATCCTGGGATTTGTAGCATTGTGAGGCACCAACACTCTTTGGCAGAGAAGGCTAAAGATCCTGTAAAACTACAAATGCTAGGATTCCATAAAATGGAGCCACAGCACTTAAAACAGTGTCAAACTGCATTATTTCTACAGTGTAGATGCACCCTAAGAGACAAAATTAATCACAAAATTAACAGAAAGCACTTCTAGCTGTTACAACAACTGTTACAATAACTGAAGCTGTATTTGAGAATGTCAACTCAGCAGTTCCTTCCTAAAACCAAACTGCTTTTTAAAATTAGCCGTAGCTTGTGTCATCAGCAGTGAAAACGGCTAGGGTGAGAAACCTCTGGCTGTACTTACATTTTCCTGTGGTTCTATATTTCTTCTTTAAATTTTAGTCTTTGATAGTTCTGCTGATTTCTGCTTAACTCTCACTACTTTGGTGGGGGGGGGGGACAGATGTGAATTTCTGTATACCTCCTCTACCAGTTGGTACTCTGTATATTATGGCAGGCTCTCAAAGGAAAATCGAGAAACGGAGGCAGCTGTGTTAATCTAGGGAGGAACTGACTGGAACAATGTCACCCAGTAAGCTGAATTATGTCAAAAGTGGTAAATTGATACTGTGAAACCCCAGTCCAAGGGTGCATCTACATTTCAGAATTAATGCAGCTTGACACCGCTTTAATTGTTATGGCTCAATGCTATAAAATTCTGAGATGTGTAGTTTTGTGAGCTATTTAGCTTTCTCTGCCAGACAGCTCTGGTGCCACAACAAACCCAGGATTCCATAGCATTGAGACATAGCAGTTAAAGCAGAGTCAGTGTCAGAGTACATTATTTCTGCAGTGCAGATGCAGTCAGACACTCTAAACCAGTCTTTTCCAATACAGTATCCCCCAAACATTTTGCACTTCAACTCCCTTCACCCATAATCTCTAGTTAAGATTGCTGAGAATGATGGGAGTTACAGTCTAAAACCTCTGGGGGCCTCAGTTTGAGGAATGCTGCTCTAACCACTTACATCACATTGGCTTTTACACAGTAGTAGTTCTCATGGTCACATTAATTTTTTTCTACACATCTCATTAAAAACCCGTATCAGATCAACAAAAGTTATTGTATTGTGAGTTGATGTTAACTTTCTACAAGGAAAGTGCTAGGATCGATGCAGTAACACGTGCCACTTCAGACATCACACAGGACAGGCATGTCATTTGTAAATTCTACATAAGCAGAGATGAAGAATAGCCTTGAGTGATGTATCATAGATGGGTCACTAGCAAGCAACTCAAAGTACAGTCGGACCTCCATATACACGGATTCCTCATTAATGGATTCAACCATCCATGGCTTGAAAATATTCAAGAAATATATAATTTTCAAAAAGCAAACCTTGAATTTCCCATTTTATCTAAGGGACACCATTTTACTTGTTGCTGTTGTTAACTGCCCTTGTGTTGACCTCAGTTCATGGCAACCCTGTGGATGAGATATCCCCAAGACCACCTGTCCTCAAGCTCTCTGCTCAGGGCCTGCAGGCTAAGGCCTGTGTCCTCCCTCCCTAGAACTCATTTGTTTGTCTTTTTGGCCATCCGTAGTATTCTCAGTACTCTTCTCCAGCACCACATCTCAAATGAGTTTATTTTCTTCCTACTGGCTTTTAACTGTCTAGCTCTCACATCTGTACAAGGTGATGAGAAATACATTGGCTTGGATGATCCCCTTCCCAATCCTAGTCTTTTTCTGATTCCTGGACTGCAGTCTCCATCCTGATCAATATTTGGACATAGGTATGGGAACTCTGACCATTTCAATTTTCTCATGGTCTAGGATGAATTCTTGTAGATCGTCTGTTGTCATTATTTTACAATATTTTACACCATTTTACTACCTCACTGTATTTAATGAGACTTGAGCATTCATGGATTTTGATCTTCACAGAGGATCCTGGAACCAAACCCCAGTGGATACTGAGGGGCCCACTGTACAAACAAATAAATCTTCCTGATTTCATCTGAGTTTTCCTCCTCTAGGCAGCAGAGTTTCCCATAAGGTTAAGAACCATCCAGCCACTATCTCAGTCTCATACCTTTCTCGGTAAAAAGTGTGCACACACATTGCCAACTGTCAAGCCACATGCTTTGCATACACAAGGCTCCACACAAGATCTTCATTTGGAAATATATGCAGTACCAGGTGCTGCAACAAAGATCTGAGCTGCCTTAAAACAGAGGTGGGCAGGTTCCAGGTCCATAGGATCTCTTCTGTTACAAACCTGAAAGCTATCATTTTCTTGACGATTTGCAAAATAATTGCTCCGGTGCATGGTCCCAAGGTAGAGGATGCTTCTGAGTGCAACCTCAGCCCCGAAAAATCTGTGGTCAAGACCAGAACCACACTCATGAGTCCCTTTGCACAAAATCTGATTCCTGATTCTTCCCAACTACGTACTTTTTCAACACCAAATTGGGGAGGAAGGCTTTATAATATTGTCAGGCAAAGGGAAACACAGAGCTCCTTGACAGTCTACTGAAAATGGCTCTGGAAATCCCAGTCAAACTTCTTTCCAAAGCCTGCAAAGGCTATTTTGGGGACTACAGCACCCAGAATTGGACTAGAAAAAACATAAATGAGATTCTGCAATGGCAAGACAGGGGAGAGCGGAGGAGAAGTTACAAGACTCAGTGTGTGTGTGTGTGTGTGTGTGTGTAGCAGAATGAGCAGCGGAGCTCCAGAAAGCAAAGGACTGGTGTATCTCATTTTGAAGTGAAATGATGGTATACTGCCTACTAAAAGGGTGACCAGGTCTGCATCTGAACTGCAGAAATAATCTGGTTCAACACTACTTTCACTGCCATGGCACAAGGTCACAACAAACTACACTTTCCAGAATTCCATAGCACTGTGCCATGGCAGTTAAAGTGGTGTCAAACCGGATTATTTCTGCAGCCCAGATGCAGCCCAGATGCCCTAACCAGAAAGGAGCACAAAGCACTGCACAATATAGGTTATTCAAGAAAAATGTAGAACTAAAAACTAAAACACTCATATACATGTATCTTAGTCATGCTCAAAATGGATGGCATTTTGAAAATCCTCCTGGAAAGAGGGTTGAAATGTAGGACATGTCCTGGAAAAGTATGACGTCTGGTCACCCCGCTAAAGTGACATGAAACAGGTGCCACCCCATTAAGCGCAGATTTTAACATGCACATCCAGCCACACTGGTGAAACTCAGTACAGTATACACTTGTGTGAGAGAAAAAAACAACACCATCTCCTAGTTTTTTGAAATGCGGCAACAGTGGGAAGTTGCAAAAGAGGAAAAGCCACCGCAACACTCCCCAAATTTTGTCTTACTTGAAGAAGACTCTAAAGAGGTGAAGTTACTCCTTCTGTCTGAGGCAACCAGTGCCCTGCGGCGGGGCTTGTAGGAGGTCTGCGTTGGGAGTACAAGAGGGTCTGTCCACACTGCAAACAGGGTGACCAGATGTCCTAACTGCAAATGAAAAGAAGGCACCACAGAATGTAGAAGGGTCAAGAAAAAATGTAGGACGTTACCAAATAACATACACTCATATAACGCAATACAAACCAACCCACTCAAGTTTCCTTTCTCTACCCTCTACAATGCCCTCTCTTTCATTGTCCTCTTCCTGCTTCTTTGGCTGCATCTGCACTGTAGATATAATCCAGTTTTACACCGCTTGAACCACCATGGCTCTATCCTACAGAAAATCCCGGGATTTGTAGTTTTGTGAGGCACCGGCACTCTTTGGCAGAGAAGCCTAAAGTCCTTGTAGAGCTACAAATCCCAGGATGCCATAGGACAGAGCCACAACACTGAAAAGTAGTGTCAAGTTGCATTATATCTCTGCAGTGTAGATGCACCCCTTGTGTGCCACAACAAACTACACTACCCACGATTCTACGGAGCCACGAAAGTTAAAAGCGGTGTCAAACCGGATTATATTTCTGAAGCCTAATGGAGGGACGTTTTGGCATTCCTCCTGGGCAGAAGGCAGAAATGGAGGGCAAGGTCCTGGAAAAGGAGGACCTCCTTCGCTCACCCTGGATGGAGAAATAAAACAGTTTGACAACCCTTTGACACAGGTCCAAAGCACAATGCAGAAATGAAATGGACTTAATTGGTATGGCACACAAGATACTTAAGTAGGATATGCAAAATATTTTAATTGTGACACAAAAAGTGGAAAAACAAGGGGTGAATACTTTTTTCAAGGCACTGTAATATAGGATGCTAAAATTAACACACACACACACATATATATACGAGTGTCAAAGAAACCTGCTTCAGAAATTAGATATAAAATTAGATATAAAAGGCAACACATTGTGGACCAAAACACTCTGCAGAAATAATCCAATTTGAGACTGCTTTAACTGCCCTGGCTGAGTGCTAGGGAATCCTGGGAGCTGTAGTTTTGAGAGACAGCTCTGGTGGCCACAGTAAACTACACTTCCCAGGATTTTGAGCCAGGGGCAGTTAAAGCGGTCTCAGTGGGTTATTTCTGCAGTGTGTTTTGGACCTTAAGCTGCATCCACACTGGAGAAATAACCTGGTTTGGTACTGCTTTAATAATTACCTCAGCAGCAAAGACCTCTTCTTTGTCCTTCTCCTTCTCTAGAGTCCCTTTTTGTTGTTTTCAGTCTAAAGAGAGAAAGAGGAGGAGGGAAGGAAGACGGAAACCACCGCCTCTGAAACTGCCATTGCTGCTGTTTCCCTCCTCCTGGCTCCTCCCGCCCCCTGACACGCAAGGGAGGCTGACACGTGTACTTTTGCACGTGTGAATGCAAATAAGGAGGCAGGAAGACAGAGAGCGGGGGGTGTAGCAGGTGTTCAGGGCTGCCATGAGGCTCTGGGTATGACACTCTCTTAGTCCCATCCAAAAAAAAAGTCACTCTTTTTGGACTTTGGTGCAAAACGCACTGCAGAAATAATCCAGTTTGAAACAGCTTTAACTGCCCTGGCTCAGGATTTCATACTTTTATTGTTGCACCAGAGCTTTCTCTGCTAGAGAAGAGCTCAGTGTCTCACAAAACTACAGCTCCCAGGATTCCCTTGCACTAAGTCAGAAGCAGTGACTAAAAATAATAAATAAATAAATAAATAAATAAACCTTTTATTTATATCCCGCTTTTTGTTTCGACAATCTAAGCGGCGTATAACATTAAAATGATACAATAATATATACAACCCCCCCTTAAAAAAGGATTAAACAGTTCTAGCGATTAAAATTACAAAGACTAAAATCTAAAAACAATAAAATAAATAAAACTTATGAATAAAGTAAGTATGATGTTAACACACAGAGGAACTGGGGGGATATTGTATTTGTAGTGAAGACAATAAGATCTGAATGATAAAAAGTTCATACAAACTGCATTTATTTCATTTATATGCCACCTTTCTCCCCCGGAGGGACCCAAGGCGATAAAACGATTTAAAGTCTCAATAAAATTAAAAACAATTAAAACATCTACACCGCAGCATTTGTTCGTAGGAGGTTTTGCCATTGCCTTCCTCTGAAGAGGCTGAGAGAGTGTGACTCACCCAAGGTCTCCCAGTGGGTCTCTATGGCCCGAGCTGGGAATCATAAAGCTAAGCCCCAAAATATTTGTCGGCTATAATTCCAATTACTTGACTTTCATTGGTCTGAGCGCCAAATACTAAGAGATTTGCTTCTTGCTGAATAATTGATATGCAAAACCAAGAACACTTTTGTCTTCATGTGCTTCTCCCTTCCCTTGTATCCTTGTAAAGAAAGGGCTGGAGGAAACTTTGCTTTATATGCACCGCAGAGAAATTCAGGAAAATGGCAATGGAAGATCCTTAATAAGTTCCCTGTTGAATTACTGGGGTTGGATCCACACTGCAGAAATAATCCGGTTTGACGCCACTTGGAACTGCCACAGCTCAGTGCTATGGATATCAGGGAAGTGCCGTTTGTTGTGGCACCAAAGTGGGTGGCCTTGGGCGAGTCACACTTTCTCAGCCTCACATTAAGTCAATGGCAAACCTCCACTGAACAAATCTTCCCGAGAAAATCCCATGATACGGTCAATCAAATGTACAAATTACAAACAAGTTTAAGTGATGGGTGCATATAGGACAAGGAGTCAAAACCTGGTGGAGGCAAAGAGAGAGGTCTAGGTGATGAAACAGGAGGATAGCACAGATTTATGGTTCCCTGAAGAGGCCTCTCACAAAATTTTCACGACCTCCCATGTACCTAAACTATAGGTTAAGGGGATGACTAGGATGTTGTTGAGAATGCATATGTGGGAACATTTATCCTCATGCAATAAAATAACTGAATTTAAACATAACAGGCTAATTGTATTTAAGTTTTTGCTACTTCGCACTAATTTATGGTACCTGCCACAAGTTTCCAGCTGGTGCAGAGGAGTCATAATACACT